>NW_004444298.1:8933-19495 GCF_000243295.1 Trichechus manatus latirostris | reverse complement strand
AAAAATTAAACACTTATGCTCATCAAAAGACTTCACCAAAAGAGTAAAAAGAGAACCTACAGACTGGGGAAAAAAATTTGGTTATGACAAATCCAAGAAAGATCTAGTCTCTAAAATTTACAGGAAAATCCAATAATTCTACAACAAAAAGACAATCCAATTATAAAATGGGCAAAGGAAATGAACAGAAACTTCACCAAAGGAGACATTGAAGTGGCTAACAGGCACATGAGGAAATGCTCCTGATCACTATCCATTAGAGAAATTGAAATCAAAACCACAATAAGATACCATCTCACCCTGGCATTACTGGCACAAATCAAAAAACAGAAAATAACAATGTTGGAGAGGCTGTGGGGAGATTGGACCTTTTATGCACTGCTGATGGGAAGTCAAAATGCTTTGACAGGGATCATAGTAGAGGGTCTGGACAGAGCTGGAGAATAATGAAGGACAAAATTCTAACTCACAAAAAAAGACCAGACTTACTGGCCTGGCAGAGACTAGAGAAACCCCAAGAGTACAGCCCCTCTACAACATTTTAGCTTAGTAATGAAGTCACTCCTGAGGTTCTCCTTTCAGCCAAAGATTAGACAGGTCCATAAAAGAAAATGAGACTAAAGGGGCACACTAGCCCAGGGGCAAGGACTGGAAGTAGGAGGGGACAGGAAAGCTGCTAATAGGGAACTAAAGGTCGACACGAGTAGAGTGTTGACATGTCGTGGGGTTGGTAACCAATGCCACAAAACAATATGTGTACTAATTGTTTAATGAGAAGCCAGTTTGTTCTGTAAACCTTCATCTAAAGTACAATAATAAAATATATAAATTAATATATGAAAAAAAGAAAGAAATATTTTTTCATGATACTTCTAAGATGATTCACTCCCCACAGTGTTTGGTTCGCTGGTTTGATTTTTCTTAAATTGTCTTCTGATTGGTTGGTTGGTTGGTTGACTGAATGGTTGGTTGGTTGGTTCATTGATTCATTGGTTCATTGCTTGGTTTTAGAACACTTCTAATTTATTTTTCCTATTTTTTTCTCATATCAGTAGGAAAGGTCTTTGGTTCTGCATCCAGTAACTAGCCATTTTTTATCGCTCTTAGGCAGGTAGAAGTGGGTAAACACTTTAATTTTAAATTCTGTTCCTGAAGTTTTAAGGAGATTTTTGTAAATTCTGACCAATAGGTGGAATAACATTGAGTATGTTTTCAGCATTCTGAGTAACTGATTTCACTCTGTCTTTCCTAATTATCATTATTTTTTTTTGTTGGAAAGTTATGAGAGTTGACACCCAGACCCACTTTAAACCATATTATACTATACTGAAATTGCCAGTAGAGGATGTATAAGATAATGCATTAACAGAAATTAAAAATCAGTTTATAAATTATAGATTTTATCTCCTCCAATACCACAAAACATGTGTCACCATGTGGTCTTGACCTTGAATCTGAATTTTTAAACAAAATTGTCATTAAGAAATGCTAGCATTGTAATTCTTTGCTCAATATAGCATCATCTTAATTGGTACAACCCAGATTACATTTTACAGAGTGAACTCTTTCTACACCATCTTCACACCCGTCTTAGTTATCTAGTGTTGATATAAGATAAATACCATAAGTGGATGGCTTTAACAAACAGAAATTTATTCTCTATTCATTTAGGAGTATAGAAGTCCAAATTCAGGATGGCAGCTCCAGGGGAGGCTCTCTCTCTCTATTGGCTGTGGGGAAAGGTCCTTGTCATCAATCTTCCACTGGGTCTAGGAGTTTCTCAGTGCAGGGATCCCAGGTCCAAATTCTGTGCTCTGCTCCTGGCTCTTCTTTCCTGGTGGTAGGAGGTCCCTCACCCTCTTCTTGCTTCTTTCCTTTTATCTCTTTAAAAGGTGATGTAGGCCACACCCCAGGGAAACTCCCACTACATCAGATCAGATCTGTGACCTGAGTAAGGATGTTGCATCCCACGCTAATCATCTTTAACATAGCCTAATCTTGCTTAATTTACCACAGGCAAAATTTAGGATTTACAATACATAGGAAAATTAAATCAGATCATAAAATGGAGGACAACGACACAATACTTGGAATCATGGCATTGACAAGTTGATACATTTTGGGGAGACACAATTCAATCCATAACAACATCCCACAAAATTAACCATGTTTCCAATGATTTTTTGTATGGTAGATTAGTATTTAATTAGTAATCACATTAACTTTTGATTCCTATTTCTCATATTTAACACATTTATGATTAAAATGGAATACATAAAGTATGAGAAGTCTGTAACATTAGATTTCACAATCAGTCACTTTATTTTACAAAGTTGTTTAACTGACAGGCTTCACCAATTAATTGTGAGCTTCTTTTGAAAATAACCTTGACACCAAACTTTTCTCATGGCGTTTTTCATCTCTGTATTTCTCAGGGTATAGGTTAAGGGATTGAACATAGGGGCAATGATGGTATAAAATAGTGCAAATATTTTATCCTCAGGGAAAGTGGTAGGAGGTCTAAGGTAGACAAAGATTGCAGGAGCAAAACATAAGACTACCACAGTGATATGGGAGCCACAGGTAGACAAGGCTTTGCGTCTTCCCTCAGCTGAGTGATTTCTTAAACTAGATAATATAATGACATAAGACCCAAACAAGAGAACAAACGTTGCTAAGACAAGCATACCTGAATTGACAAGCACAAGAATACCAGTGTTGTGGGTATCAGTACAGGCAACTTTTAGCAAAGGGAAGATATCACAAAAATAGTGATCAATTTCATTAGGACCACAAAAGGGTAACAGGATTGCCATAAATAATTGAGGAAGGGAATGGGCTGCCCCACCAACCCAAGCAGCTAAGACAAGAAGATTACATCTTGTTCTGTTCATGATTATCATGTAGTGGAGAGGTTTGCAGATAGCAACATAGCGGTCCAAGGCCATGGCAGTAAGAATGAAGATCTCAATACTGCCAAAGAAGTGTATGGTAAATACCTGTAACATGCAATTACCAAAGGAGATGGATTTTGTCCCCAGTAAGAGATCACCAATCAGTTTGGGTGTGACACTAGAAGTATAACAGATGTCCAGAGAGGCTAAGTGGCTAAGGAAATAGTACATTGGTTGGTGAAAAAAGATGCTGCTTAGAATGGAAACAAGGATCAGAAGGTTTCCAACCAAGAGGGAAATATAACAGAATAAGAATAGAACAAAGCAAAATATTTGTATGTTTTTGTCAGAAGAAAGTCCCAAAAGAATGAATTCTGAGACATTTCTCTGGCTTTCCATGTATGCCACTTTGGTGTATGTTAAAAAACAAATGTGTATCTAAAAATAAAGAAAACACAAATTTAGATGAAAAATCAGCAGTATAATTATAATAATATACAATATACCAAAACTGGATTAATATGCAATGCTATTAATATTAATTATTCTTTATTTATGAAATTAAGCTGCTTTTTCTTTTATGTTATGTCTCTTATTTTACAAATGTATTGTGAAATAATTTTATAAAGGAAATGATGGTATTAAGAATGTACTTTATTCAATTTTACCAGTAAACTTTAAAGGATATTTTAAATGCTACATTGATCATGAAGAAAACATTGTTTGCCACTACGTATGTAATTTCATAAAAACAAAGGTTTAATCTGTTCCTATTGTTGTTGCTCTTAGATGCCGTCTAGTTGATTCATATAGTGACCCTGTGTACAACAGAAGAGAATACTCTCTGGTCCTGCACCATCCTCACAAATGTTGCTATGTTTGAGCCAATTGTTTCAGCCACTGTGTCAATCCATCTTGTTGAGGGTCTTCCTCTTTTTCCTTGACCCTCCACTTTTCCAAGCATGAAATCCTTCTTCAGGGACTGGTCTCTCCTGATTACATGTCCAAAGAATGTGAGACGAAGGTTTGCCATTCTCCCTTTCAAGGAGCATTCTGGCTATGCTTCTTCCAAGACAGATTTGTTCCTTCTTCTGGAAGTCCATGATCTATTCAATATTCCTCGACCACACTCTAATTTAAAGGTATCAATTCTTCTTCAGTCTTTCTTATTCATTATCCAGATTTCGCATGCCTATGAGGCGACTGAAACTACCATGGCTTGAGTCGGGTACACCTTAGAGCTCAAGGTGACATCTTTGCTTTTTAACAACCTTGACACCAAACTTTTCTCATGGCAGTTTTTTGCAGCAGATTCCCCCAATGGAATATGTAGTTTGATTCTTTCATGAGTGTTGATTGTGTATCCAAGTAAAATGAAATCCTTGACAGCTTCAGTAGTTTCTCCGTTTATCAAAATGTTGCTTATTGTTCCAGTTTGAGGATTTTTATTTTAGTATGTCAAGGTGTAATCCACACTGAAGGCTGTAATCTTTGATATTCATCAGTACGCGCTTCAAGTCCTCTTTGCTTTCAGTAAGCAAGGTTGTGTCATCTGTATATCACAGTTTGTTAATGAGTCTTCCTCCAATCCTGATGCCCAGTTCCTCTTCATGTAGTCCATCATCTCGGATTATTTCCTCAGCATACAAATTCATAAGTATTTAAATATTGTGAAGGATACAACCCTGACACACAGCTTTCCTGATTTTAAACCATGTAGTATCTCCTTGTTCTGTTTGAATAACTGCCTCCTGTTCTATGTACAGGTTCTACGTGAGCACAATTAGGTGTTTTGTAATTCCAATTCTTCATGATGTTATCCATAATTTGTTATGATTTACACAGTAAAATGCTTTTGCATAGTCAGTAAAATACAGGTAGACATCTTTCTGGTATTCTTTGCTTTCAACCAAGATCCATCTGACATCAGCAATGATGTCCCTCTTTCCATATCCATGTCTGAATCTGGCTTGAAATTCTGGCAGTTCCCTGTTTATGTACTGCTGCAACTGTTTTGAATTATCTCCAGAAAATTTTACTTGTGTGTGACATTAGTAATATTGTTCAATAACTTCTACATTGTTGGATAATCTTTCATTAAAAAGGATGCAGATATGGATCTCTTCCGGTTGGTTGGCCAAGTAGCTCTCTTCCAATTATCTTGCATAGACAAGTGAGCACTTGTAGTGTTCTATCTGTTTGTTTAATTTACTTATTACAAAAAAAAGTTCTTTTCCCATATTTTTATGTGTACCTTATCCATAGATTCAACTTTCTTTCTTCCAGCATGACATGGACTATCTCCTTTGAATTATTTTTGAATGTATGATAAGAAAATTCAAATATGTTTTAAAAATCTCAGCTTAAAATGCTGAACTTTAGTATGTGGACAGTGTATTCTTCTCTGCTGCGTGAGTAAACATTGCCAATGAGTTATGCTAAACCTCTGCAGGTTTGATTACATTAAAACCAAACAGCAAAAGAAGAAATTTCAATTAAAGATTGAAGTTGCAAAATGTAACTGCAAATTCATTCACTTCTTTTATTTACATTTCACAGGGAAAAACAAAATATAGTCATTCAAGTTTGTGCAGGCAAAGAAAAGATAAAATGATTGAATTGCCCAAGTATGTTTGAATTGTTTATATTTTATAGCTTCTTATACAAATTTAATCCTTTTATATATGTTCTAGACATCAGATGTCTATAAAAGAAAATTATAACAAATGCAAATAAAACAAACTTAGTGGTTAGTTAAGCTATTTGTTGCATGAATAAATGGATGAAAAATTTGTGAATCACATATGTCTTTTGATTAATCTTGTGACAATAACACAGGGGAAAAGAGAAGGCAGAATAGAAACAATGCACTTCCAAGGGCTATTTTACCCAGTTATGAGGAATGATAAGGCACCCAGTGGAGCTGCAAAAACTATAGCACACCTTCTACCTTAGACTGGATCCAGTGCGGCAGCCATGGTGGCTTTTCCAGTTGTTTATTTTTTAAAACACATGATGCTTTTATAGCAAGCTTATTCAGAAACCATCAAATCAAGTGATACATAAGTCCAAAATCTGTATTATTTACGGTCTTTGAAATTTTAGATAGCAAAAAGATAACATGTATGACATTTTACTATGAGAAACCAATTCTGTTTTTTATGAATATACAAAACTTCAATTTTATCAAAGAAATTCTCAGTTTGTTCCCACCAGTACTTTACTATCGATATAAGCTTTCCTAACCTTCATTTTTTAACAAGGAAAAATAATTATCAGGCTCAGAATGTTCAGTATGTAACAGTAACTAATGACATAGTGGTTAAGAGCCGCTACTGCTAACCAAAATGTTGTCAGTTTGAATCCACCAGATGCTCCTTGGAAACCCTGTGGGGCAGTTCTACTCTGTCCTGTAGGGTCGCTATGAATCGGAATCGACTGGACAACTATGGGTCAAATAGATATTAATATTTTGGGGTGGTTGTTTAGCAAGCCCTGGCAGCACAGAGGTTAAGCACTCGGCTGCTAACCGAAATGTCAGTAGTTCAAACCCATCTTCTCTGGGAGAAAGATATGGCAGTCTGCTTCTGTAAATATTTACAGCCCTGGAAACCCAGTGAGACAATTCTATTCAGTCCTATAGTGTCATTATAAGTCAGAACCAACTCAGTGACAACACATTTTTGGCGGGGTCTGTTGACTTACTTTTTCCTGCTTTAAACTAATGCAAATTCTTAGTCTTTGAGATAGTATAATGATGATTTTTCAAATATATTTGTTTAGCAAAAGAAATTGATTTAAAGGAAGTTATTATATCAGTAGGCTGGTGAACAATTTAAAAGTAGGAAATGTTTCATTAAACTGTTCTTCAAGGGAGTGGTGGTAGCTAAAATGTAAGGGCTTTTTTTGTGGTGATTAAAATGCTCTAGAATTGACTGTGATGATGTCTGCACATATTTATGAATATACTAAAAATCAGTGGACTCTACACTTTAAATAGGAGAATTGTATGACAAGTGAATTAATTACCAATAAAGCTGTTAAAATACAGAGAAAAAAAGAGATTGGGATCAAGAAGATCTAAGTAATTTCTCAGGATCAGAAAATAACACTCTGTGGATACTAGAAGCCTGATGTCCCGATCTCCCTCAGTCTAGTGCTGCATCGCATACTTAATTGAGAGTCAAATGGGATATGGGTTGGGGAGCATGGGTGTCATGGAGGAGAGGAATGAGAAGAAATATTTTGAATCTTCATCAGCAACAACGAAAATTTAAGTTGAGAGGTTATCAGATCACCCAAACATACTTGGGCAATTCTCTGATCCTAAGTATTGCATTGGGCAAGTCTGCTTCAAAATACTTCTTTAAAGTGTTAAAAAGCAAAGTTGTCACCTTGACGACAAAGGTACTCCTGACCCAAGCCATTTTCAATCATGTCATATGCATGGGAAAGATGGACATCAAATAAGGAAGACTGAAGAAGAATAGACACCTTTGAATTATGGTGTTGGTGGAGAATATTCAATATGCCATAGACTTCCAGAAGAATGAACAAATCTGTCTTAGAAGATGTACAGCCACAATGGTCCTTAAAAGGGAAGATGAGGAGACTTCGTCTCACATTCTTTGGACATGTTATAAGTAAAGACCAGTCCCTGGAGAAGGACAACATGCTTGGTAAAGTAGAGGGTCAGTGAAAGAGAGGAAGACCCTCAATGAGATGGACTGATACAGTAGTTGCATCACTGGACTCAAGTATAACAAAGATTTTGAAGATGGCACAGAACCAGGGAATGTTTCTTTCTCTTGTACATGGGGTCACTATAAGTCGGAACTGACTCAACAGAATCTAACAACAACAGCATTCATTTTGAAATAGTTTGCCTTTAGTTTTAGAAAAAAATATAATTTTTTTAAGTCAAGATACTTGCTTTTTTTTTTTTTCCTAGATTATCATAAGTGTTTAATCTAAAACAGCTCTTAAGCTTCCATCCTGAATGGGAACATGTTGTTATAATCACTACTATTGGCAGAGGTATTGGGGATTGTAGGTCCATTCAGGTGAGAAAGAAGTAGTGTCATAAAAACAATATTTCTTGTTCATACAGATAGTAAGGAAGACTTCTATTAAAGAAGTGAAATCATAATTGATGAGAGGAAAGAAATATTAGGCAACTTTTGTGTAAGTGGTAAGAACAGTGGCAACACAGAAAGAGGCAGAAATGTTGAGGGTTGTAAAATAAACTGACCAGGGGTGAATCATGAGCTAATTGCTTAAGTTTTTAAGCCTCATTTTCCTCATCTATGCAACTGAAATATCAATACATAATTCAGAAATATAATGAGAAGTACATGAAGTAATATAAATACCCCAATGTCATACATGGTTTATATCACACATGTTGTTTACCTTTTCCTTCATTTCTTTTTGAGTGAAGCGTTAGCTTACAAATTCCTTTAATTGTCACACATATATAACCAAGTTAAATAAACAAATGAAACAAAACAAAAGGTACAACATAAATTTAATGAGTTAATGATCAGGTAAAACTTCAATTCAGACAACTTGTGAATTAAAAATAAATTATTCTGATGATAGATTGGCTAGCTTACAGCATTTCTTAACACTGATTACTAACATTTCTTCTTGCACTGAAAAAATATAGTCAAATGACTACTTTATTTCTTTGGTACTACTGAATAAAAAATCCCGCATATTCTTTGTGGTGTTCTCTCAGCAGAGTAAGAAAAGATACTCTTATAGATAAAGTACAATTTCCTCCACAAGTTCAAATTTTCTCGTAGTGAATTCAGAATACGACATGCTATAAACTTACCTTAGTTGACACAGATGAATCTCTTGTCTATTTTAGGATGGCAAGTTTATTGAAAGATGGGAATTCTTCATTATTGTAGATCTTCAAGCATACACTAAATTATTCCTTAATTGGAATATGAAAGAAGATATATTAGCACGAGAATGGGTCTCAGTGAATTTCACTGCCAACTTGAAGATTTCATTCACTTTAGCCCTGCTCTTCTCAACTGGAATTCTGTATGTGAAAGATGTAATTTTAAAGCTAAAGTATGCTCTAGTATTTTTATACTAATCAAATTATCGTATGCTACAAGAGAAGTTATAACCTAAAGAAAGAAAACAGAGTAACAACAAATAGCCTATAACCAGTCTAAAAATGATTGGTATGCTCTCTTCAAACCAAGGCAACATGAATTCACTGACCATCAGGTCTGAGCGTCCTTCAGATTTGTTTTAGGCTGAACCAGGAAGAATTTTTCCCTGAGGCAGTCACTCTGCTAATTCTTCCGCAGCACATAAATCTGAAATAAAATGCAGAGAATTATAAACCAGTAATTCAAATACACTTTAGGCTAATTTGCTAAAAAAAAATATATAAAGTCTCAAAATCTCTGAGAATATTCTACACATTTGGAAAGAGAGTGAGCTTTAAATATCCACTTAAATCATCAGGGATGCAAGGGGAAGGAGATCTTTTTTACCACAGGAAAGCAATCTGGGGCTTCTGAATGCAGATTTAACTTCTTAATTCTGGCTAAGACTAAAAAGTCAACAAAAAGTGTTCTGAAATTCCTGAAAAATCTAACACACTAAGTCTGAGCAATCATTTATATAAAGCTTATGCTCAAAGGGAATCTCATTTGGAAGAGCAGAATATAAACTTATGAGGCAATGCAGGATTTAATAGGTCTTTCAAAGCTCAAAGTAATCATATTCCCAGATGCATTTCTACACAGATCTTCGCTAAATGGCACTAACTGGCTGTCCACCTTAATGGCCCTGGTGCCTCTGGGAGTTCTCTTGTCCTAACTTTACTTTCCATCTTTGTGTTAGCCTGGCTTAGGCACTGTTTCTCTGGAGGTCCCTAAATGCTACACTCAGGCAAAAGCAGCTCAGAAAACCTTTCTGACTCTCTACTCATCTAACTATCTGAAGAATAGAAGGAAAAAAATATATAGTCTGGAAAAATATCAGGTCAGCCATCAGGAAATCTGAGATAAGACAGAGAGAACCAAAGACAGACATTTACCATCTGTATATGGCTCACTATCAACATTAACCTAGGTGTGAAGAATTTGTTGTTAGGAGCCATTGAGTCGATTTTCTGCACATAACGACTCCATGTGACAAAGCAGAACTGCCCCGTGGGCTTTTCTATGCTTTAATCTTTATGGAAGCAGAACCCCAGGTCTTTCTCCCTCGAAGCTGCTTGGTGTGTTTGAACTGCCGACTTTTCTGATAGCAGTCAAGTACGTGACTGTTGCACCACCAGGCCATCTTGTGAAGAAGTAGATGTACCAATAATCAGTGACCTGCAAGATCATGACTGAAACTAGATTATTTGTGGCCAGAGACTAATATTGCCGGAACAGACAGTTGGGGGACTGGAGAAGAAAGAAGAGAAGAGAAAGGCAGGGAGAGGAGAGGAGAGGATGGGAGGGGAGCAGAGGGGATGGGAGGAGAGGGGAGAATAAAAGAAATGGCATTCTTTGCCCATTGTGCTTGGCAAGAGGAAAAGGTATACCATTAAGGTAAAAAAAAAAAAAAAAGAAAGAAACAAAGGGAAAAATCGGAAGAAATCAACAAAATGCAGTAAAGTTTTTATTCTGTTTGCTGTTCGGTTCTCTC
>NW_004444298.1:0-8833 GCF_000243295.1 Trichechus manatus latirostris | reverse complement strand
GAGATCACCAATCAGTTTGGGTGTGACACTAGAAGTATAACAGATGTCCAGAGAGGCTAAGTGGCTAAGGAAATAGTACATTGGTTGGTGAAAAAGGATGCTGCTTAGAATGGAAAGAAGGATCAGAAGGTTTCCAACCAAGAGGGAAATGTAACAGAATAAGAACAGAGCAAAGCAAAATATTTGTATGTTTTTGTCATAAGAAAGTCCCAAAAGAATGAATTCTGAGACATTTCTCTGGCTTTCCATATATGTCATTTCAGTATATGTTATAAACAAATGAATATCTAAAAATAAAGAGAACACAAACTTAGATGAAAAATTAATAGTATAATAATAATAATTACATGCAATATACCAAAAATAGATTGATATGCTATGGTATTAATATTCATTATTCTGTATTTATTAAATTAAGCTGCTTTTTCTTTTAAATTATGTCTCTTATTTTACAAATATATTGTGAAATAATTTTATAATAGGAAGGATGGTATTAAGAATGTACTTCACTCAATTTTACCAGTAAACATAAAGAATATTTTAAATGTTACATTGTTCATGAAGAAAACATTGTTTACTATTAAGTATGTAATTTTGATAACAAAGAGGTTTAATTTCTTCTTGTTTTTGCTGTTAGATACTGTCTAGTTAATTCAAATGCATAGTGACCTTATCTATAACAGAGGTCCAGCATCATCTGCACAATAGTTGCTATGTTTGAGCCCATTGTTGCAGCCACTATGTCAATCCACCTCATTGAAGGTCTTCTTCTTTTTTGTTGACCTCCACTTCACCAAATATGTGTCATTTTCAGGGACTGGTTACCCTTGATAACATGTCCAAAGTATGTGAGTCCATGTTTTGCTATTCTCCCCTTTCCAAGGAGCATTCTTGCAGTACTTCTTCCAAGATAGATTTGTTCCTTTTTCTGGCAGTTCATAATATACTCAATATTCTTAGCCAATACCCTAATTTAAAGGCATCAATTCTTCTTCAGTCATTTATTTTCCAGCTTTTGCATGCATATGAGGTGATTGAAAACACCATGGCTGGGTCAGATGCCTCTTAGACCTCAAGGTGACAACTTTGCTTTTTAACGCTTTCAAAAGGTCTTTTGCAGAAGAATTGCCCAGTGCAGTAAGTAGTTTGATTTCTTTACTGCTCCTTCCATGAGTGTCAATTGTGAACACAAGTAAAATGAAATCCTTGACAGCTTCAATATTTTCTCCATTTATTATGTTGCTGCTTATTGGTCTAGTTGTGAGGATTTTTGTTTTCTTTATGTTGAGGTGTTATCCATACTGAAGGCTGTAGTCTTTAATCTTCATCAGTATGTGCTTCAAGTTTTCATTTTCAGTAAGCAAGATCGTGTCTTACTGAAAGACACGACCTTGTTAGTGAGTTAATGAGTCTTCCTCCAATCCTGATACTGCATTCTTCTTCATACAGTGCATTGTCTTGGATTATTTACTCAGCATACAAACTGAGTAAGTACTGTGAAAGGATACAACCCTGATGTACACCTTCCTAATTTTAAACCACTTAGTATCCCCTTGTTGTATTTGAACAACTGCATTTGTTATATGTACAGGTTCCACATGAGCACAGTTAGGTGTTCTGGAAATCCCATTCGTCACAATATTATCTATAATTTGTTATGATTCACACAGTCAAATGCCTTTGCAGTGTCAGTAAAATACAGATAGACATCTTTCTGGTATTCTCTGCTTTCAGCCAGTATCCATCTGACATCAGCGATGATATTCCTTGTTTCACCACCACTTCTGAACCTGGTTTGAATTTCTGGCAGTTCCTTGTTGATAAACTGCTGCAACCATTTTGAATTATCTTCAGAAAAATTTACTAGTGTATCATAATAATAATATTATTCAATAATTTCTGCATTCTTTTGGATCACCTTTCTTTACAATGGGCACAAATACGTATCTTTCCAGTCTGTTGGCCAGGTAGCTCTCTTCCAAATATCTAAGCATAAACAAGTGAGCACTTCCAGTGTTGTGTCTGATTTTTAATTTAATTATTACAAAAAAATTTTTTTGCATATTTTTATGTGTACTGTAGCCATAGATTCAACTTTCCTTCTTCCACATGATCTGGACCATCTCCTCTGAATTATTTTTGGGACGTATGTTCCAAAAATTCAAATATATTTTAAAAATCTCAGCTTAAAATGCTTAACTTTAGTATGTGGAGACTGTATTCATCTATGCCGTGTGAGTAAACATTGCCAATGAGTTATCCTAAACCTATGCAGATTCAGTTACATTAAAAACTATACAGCAAAAGAAGAAATTTCAATTAAAGATTGAAGTTGTGAAATGTAACTGCAAATTCATTCACTTCTTTTATTTCCATCTCATAAGTTAGAGAAAAACTTATAAAGAATACAGTCATTCAAGTTTGGGGAGGCAAAGGAAAGATAAAACGGTTGAATTGCCTAAGTTTGTATGAATTGTACATATTTTATAGCTTCCTATAGAAATTTAATCTTTTTATATACATTCTAGACAACAGATGTCTATAAAAAAAGATTATAACAAAGGCTACTAAAACAAACTTGGTGCTCAGTTAAGCAATTTGTTGCATGAATAAATGGACAAGAAATTGTGAATCACATGTCTTTTGATTAATCTTGTGACAATAACACAGGTGAAAAGAGAAGGCAGAATAGAAAGAATGCACTTCCAAGAGCTATTTTGTCCAGTTATGAGGAATGATAAGGCACCCAGTGGAGCTGCAAAAACTATAGCATGCCTTCTACCTTAGACTGTATCCGATGTGGCAGCCATGGTAGGCTTTCCAGTTGTTTGCTTTTCAAAAACTCATAATGCTTTTGTAGTAAGGTTATTCGGAAACCATCAAATCCAGTGATACATCAGTCCAAAATCTGTATTATTTATAGTCTTTAAAATTTTAGATGGCAAATAGATAACATGTATGACAGTTTACTATGAGAAACCAATTCTATTTTTAAAGAATATTCGAAACTTTAATTTTATCAAAGAAAGTCTCCGTTTGTTCCTACCATTGTTTCAATATTGATATCAACTTTCCTAACCTTCATTTTTTTAATAAAGAAAATAATTATCAGGCTCAGAATGTTCAGTATTTAACAGTAACTAGATTTTAATATTTTGGGGTGAGTGTTTTAAGGAGCCCTGGTGGCACAGAAGTTAAGCGCTTTACTGCTAACCAAAAGGTCAGTGGTTTGAACCCACCAGCTGCTCTTAGGGAGGAAGATATGGCAGTCTGCTTCTGTAAATATTTACAGCCTTGAACGCACGATGGGACAATTCTACTCTGTCCTATTGGGTCGCTATGAGTCAGAATCGACTCGAGAGCAACGGGTTTTTGGAGTCCATGATCTATTTTTTCTTTCTTTAAACTAATGCAAATTCCTACTTTTTGAAATGATATAATGTTGAATTTCCAAACATATTTATTTAGCAAAAGAAAATGATTTAAAGGAAATTATTGTATTAGCAGGCTGGTAAACAATTTAAAAGTAGAAAATGCTTGATTAATCTAAACTGTCCTTCAAGGGAGTGGTGATAGCTAAACAGTGAGGGCTTTTTCTGCAGTGATTAAAATGTTCCAGCATTGACTGTGATGAAGGTTCCACATATTTATGACTACACTAAAAAATCATTGGACTTTACACTTTAAATGGGAGAATTGTATGGCATGTGAATTATTTCCCAATAAAGCTGTTAAAATACAAGGGAAGAAAAGAGATTGGAATCAAGAAGATCTAAGTAACTTCTCAGGATCAGAAAATAA
Source organism: Trichechus manatus latirostris (assembly GCF_000243295.1). Lineage (NCBI taxonomy): Eukaryota > Metazoa > Chordata > Mammalia > Sirenia > Trichechidae > Trichechus > Trichechus manatus. Next base: position 5,032 of record NW_004444298.1, on the reverse strand, counting down.
CACTCTGCGGAGACTAGAAGCCAGATGTCCCAATTTCTCTCAGTCTAGTGCTGCATCCCATGCTTCATTAAGAGCCAAGTGGGATATGAGTGGGGGAGCATGGGTGTTATGGAGGAGAGGAATGAGAGGATCTATTCTGAATCTTCATCAGCAACATAGAAAATTTAAGTTGAGAGATTATTAGATCACTCAAACATACTTGGGCAATTCTCTGATTGTAAGTATTGCATTGGGCAAGTCTGCGGCAAAAGACTTCTTTAAAGTGCTAAAAACCAAAGATGTCACCTTGAGCACTAAAGTGTGCCTGACTTGAGCCATGGTATTTTCAATTGTTTCACATGCATGTGAAAGCTGGACAACAAATAAGGAACACTGAAGAAGATTTGATACTTTTAAATTATGGTGTTGATGAAGAATGTTCAATATACCAGGGACTGCCAGAAGAATGAATAAATCTGTCTTGGGAGAAGTGCAGCCACAATGTTCCTTAGAAGACAGGATGGCAAGACTTCGTCTTACATATTTTGGATGTGTTATCAGGAGGGACCAGTCCCTGGAGAAGGACAACATGCTTGGTAGAGTAGAGGGTCAGTGAAAAAGAGGAAGACCCTCAATGACATGGATTGACACAGTGGTTGCAACAATGGACTCAAGTATAACAGAGATTGTGAAGAAGGCACAGGACCAGGGAGTGTTTTTTTATGTGTTATATAGGGTCGCTAGTGGTCAGAATCGACTTGACATCACCTAACAACAACAGTCATTTTGAAATAAATTTCCTTTAGTTTTACAAAAATCTAATTTTTTAAGTCAAGATACTTGCTTTTTTTTTTTTTTCCTAGATTATCATAGGTGTTTAATCTAAAATAGCTCTTAAAGTTCCATCCTGAATGGGAACACACTGTTATGAACGTTGCTATTAGCAGAGGTATTAGGGACTGTGAGTCCATTCAGGTGAGAAAGAAGTAGTGTCATAAAAACAAGTACTATTTCTTTTTCATATAGATAGTAGGGAAAACTTCTAAGAAAGAAGTGAAATCATAATTGAGGAAAGGAAAGAAATATTAGGCAAATTTGTGTAAGTTGTTAGAACAGTGGCAACACAGAAAGAAGCAGAAAAGTTGAGGGTTGTAAAATAAACTGACCAGGGATGAATCTTGAGCTAATTGCTTAACTTCTTTAAGCCTCATTTTCCTCATCTACACAACAGAGCTATCAATACATAATTCAGAAATATAACGAGAAATATATGAAGTAATATAAATACCCCGGCATCATACATGGTTTAGGTCACACATGTTGTTTTCCTTTTCCTTCACTTCTTCTTTGAGTGGGGAGTTAGTTTACAAACTACTTAAATTGCCATTCACACGTATATAAACGAGTTAAATAAACAAATGAAACGAAAGAAAAGGTACAACATAAATGTAATGAGTTAATGATCATGTAAAACTTCAATTTGGACAATTCATGAATTAAAAATAAGCTATTCTAATGATAGACTGGCTAGCTTAGAGCGTTTCTAAATAATAATCACTAACATCTTTTTCTTGCACTGAAAATATATAGTCAAATGACTATTATCTTGGTAACACTGACTAAAAAATTCTGCATAATCTTTTTGGTGTCCTCTCAGTATAGTAAGAATAGATGCTCTTATAGATCAAGTACAATTTCCAGCTTTCCAGCACAAGCTCAAATTTTCTCATAGTGAATTCAGGATATGACATGCTATAAACTTACCTTAGCTGACACAGATGAATCTAGTCTATTTTAGGAAAGTATGTTTCTTGAAAGATGGGGAATTCTTCATTATTGTAGATATTCAAGCATAAACAAAGTTATTCCTTAATCAGAATATGAAAGAAGATATATTAGCACAATATAAGCTCCAGAATGAGACTCAGGAAAGTTCACTGCCAACTTGAAGATTTCATTCACTGTAATACCTACTGTTCTCAGTGGAATTCTGCTTGTGAATAATGTAAACTTAAAACTAAAGTGTGCTGTAGTATTTTTATACCAATCAAATTACTTTATGCTTCAAGCGAAGTGATAACCTGAAGAAAGAAAATAAAAATGACAAATAGCCTATAATCAGTCTAAAAATGATGGTGTGCTCTCTTCAAACCAAGGCAACATGGGTAATTCATTGACCATCAGATCTGAGTGTCCTCCAGATTTGTTTTAGGCTGAATCAGGAAGAATTTTTCTCTGAGATACTCACTCTATTAATTCTTCTGCAGCACATAAATCTGAAATAAAATGCAGAGGGTTATAAACCAGTAATTCAAACACACTTATTTGCTGAAAATATATATAAAATCTCAAAATCCCTGAGAATATTCCATACATTTGAAAAGGGAGTGGGCTTTAAATATCCACTTAAATCATCAGGGTTGCAAGGGGAAGGAGATCTTTTTTACCACAGGAAAGCAATCTGGGGCTTCTGAATGCAGATTTCACTTCTTAACTCTGGCTAAGACTAAAAAGTCAACAAAAAGTGTTCTGAAATTTCTGAAAAATCTAACATGCTATTTAAGTCCAGGGAATCATATATATAATGCTTACGCTCAAATGAAATTTCACTGGGAAGAGCAGAAAATAAATTTATGTGGCAATGCAGAAATTAATAGGTCTTTGAAAGCTCAAAGTAATCATATTCCCAGATGCATTTCTACACAGATCTTCGCTAAATGGCACTAACTGGCTGTCCACCTTAATGGCCCTGGTGCCTCTGGGAATTCTCTTGTCCTAACTTTACTTTCCATCTTTGTGTTAGCCTGGCTTAGGCGCTGTTTCTCTGGAGGTCCCTAAATGCTACACTCAGGCAAGAGCAGCTCGTAAAACTCTTCTGATTCTCTGCTCATCTAGCTATCCGAAGAACAGGAGGGAAAAATAGATAGCCTGGAAAAATATCAGTTCAGCTATCAGGAAATCTGAGACAAGACAGAGAGAACCCAAGACAGTCATTTACAGTCCAAATATGGCTCACTATCAACATTAACCTAGGTGTGAAGAATTTGTTGCTGTTAGGAGCCACTGAGTCGATTTTCTGCATATAACGACTCCATGTGACAAAGTAGAACTGCCCTATGGGCTTCTCTATACTGTAATCTTTATGGGAGCAGATCACCACGTCTTTCTCCCTCAAAGCCGCTTGGTGGATTTGACTGCAAATCTTTTGGTTAGCAGCTAAGCAAATGACCACTGCACCAACAGGACTCCTTGCTAAGAAGAATATAGACCAATAAAATCAGTGACCTGCAAGATCATGACTGAGAATAGATAATTTGTGGCCAGAGACTAACATTGCTGGGATGTATGGTTGGGGATGGGAGAAGAAAGAAGAGAAGAGAGCAGAACAGAAGAGGAGGAGAGGGAAGGATACAGGAGGAGAGACGAGGGGAGGAGAGGGAAGGGGAGGGAAGGAGAGAGGAGAAAAAATGGCATTCTTTGTCCAGTACACTTGGCAAGAGAAAAGAAGGCATATCATTAAGTAAAAAAAGAAAAAAAATAAATGGAAAAATCAGAAGAAATCAAGACAGTGCAGTAAAGCTTTTATTCTGTTTACTGTTCGGTTCTCTCTTCTGTCACTGACTATTACAGGTGGTTTAGGCTCATCCTCATCTGCACACTCTAACCTTCTCTCTCACTCTCAGCATACACAAACCTGAACATTAGAAGTTTTCTCATACATTTAAAACTTCAGGAATGCAATTTTTAGAGTACTTTTTGTGGTTCAAACCAATCTGCTTAGCAAAATAACAACATGAATATATTGAGAGATTATTGGATACTCTAAGATTACTATGTAAGTTAGTACTCACAATAATACATATTTTCATGTAAGCATATGATTAACCCTATTATTTGGATAAGATCACAGAAGCTTCTAGAAATTAAACAAATGGCTCAAACAACTAGTAATTTTAAGAAGAAAATGGATATTTCTAAGTTTAGTACCTCTTCCAGACTTTGAACGTTAGGATTCTGAATGAAGGATTCAAGCAATTCAGAATTAAAGATATCATAACCAGGGTTTTTACTGGTTTTCCACTTCAGCATAATGTCCAATGTTGATCTAAATTCACTCAAGCTAGCCTGTGTTAATCCATAGAAGGAAATAGCTAATCATATCTTTTACCAATCTCCCTTAACAAACACACACACCAGGATTCTCCCTAGAGATGTATACAGGGCCTCATTTATAATACCAATTTCTGTATAATTGATCTCTAGTCCGCTCAGTTTGTTGTGCATTAAAGTTTTAATGTTATGAAATTCACTTACTTTTTTTTATTGATAATGCTATTAGAATTATTTTAACATTGTGTACCCATTTCGAGGGCATAAAAATTTCTCCTAAATATATTGTAAGTACTTTGTACTTCTACATTTTAGATGTAGGATTGAGACTCACCTTGAAATCATTTTGTATAAGGTGTAAGGTACATGTTAAAGTTCTTTTTTTTTAATTCATAATTAGCTCCAACTGTTCCATCATATTTTTTCTCTTTTTGTACAGCATATATTTTATTAGTTTATACTAATACATTATCATATTGAAAAGGTAGTTTAGTGCAAGAACCTCCCTATAGATATTTGAATCATCTGATAACACAGAGCTATACATTTAAAAAAAATCTTCATTGGATAACAACGAGAAAAAAAGACAAGTTAAACAACAAAAAAAATTCCTTTCTTACACGTGAACACTGAAGTGAACCTAATTCGGTTTTCTTTTTAAAAATCTTTGAAGACAAAAGTACATTAAAACCTAATGAAAATGAGCTTAAAAATGGTTTACTCAATTACTGGTCTCCTGTACCATTTTCTGTTGTTTTGATGCAGGTGTTTTTCTGTTTCTTCTCTTGCTCTTTTCACTGGTCCAGCTTCACCATTTTCATCATTGTTATTAAATTACCTCCAAGGTAATTAAAGTTACCTCCGAGGTTCACTGTTCAGCCTGGGAGTGGACAGCCCCGTAAAACCAAATGAGACTAACGAGGTACAGGAGTCCAGTGACAAG
>NW_004444297.1:649417-650993 GCF_000243295.1 Trichechus manatus latirostris | reverse complement strand
GAAGAGCGTCAAAGTAGACAGAGCGCTTGCGAGGAAAACTCACGCACCACACATTCTCTTTGTGCTACCTTCACCGTCCCCACACAGTGGCCACACAGGTCATCCTGTGTTCACATCCAACAAACCATGGTGGACAATGACACCATCGGAACTTAAGTGGGATTCAGCCTGAGTGAGCAGTTCAGTGGTTAATGAATTGCCTGCCATGTCAGAAGGGTACACTTCTGTTTATCAAGCCCGTGACAGGTACTGCAGTTGTATATACGTCCAACCGCCTGTGCCGTACCAGATCTATGAGTGGCACTAAGACAGGTGTATTCGGGACTGTGGGCCCTGTGGTAACCAGTGACTGAGAGGCTAATCCTGGCATCTTCATGGTAATAATCTTGTGTGGTATCACCGGGCATGCATGTTCAGGTTCCAGAAAACAACTGATCAGCAGAGAAACTGTCCCTGAATTGTAACCATCGGGCAAGCCATTTTCAAAATAGCACATCCAATGGGTGAAAAGTTAGGCAACGTCATCACCTTCATGGCTGGCCTCATGCCATACGACTTAAAAAAAGTAGACAGGCAAGACTTTGAGAAAAGGAGGAGCCTTATCATTCTACAGTTTTTTCAGGAGTATTGGGAACCACTGTTGCACCAATCCTTCGAACTTATGGACCAGGCACAGTCTTGTCTAGCCTGTAGCTAGGTGTGAAAAATTCTGGCAGGGTTTTCCTGTCCACCCGCAAGAGGCTCACTCAGAGGGACAATCCCACAAGGCTGAGTCCCAGGTGTAGCACAGGTGGAGCTAGTCCGGTCTTGGCAGCAGGGGGCTGAGGGTGACCATCTCGCACGTCCATGCAATACCAAATCCTCCTGCTGGGGAATTTTGAGAAGCCTGCAAATGCTAAGGTAGATGTGGAGGCTCCTTTTAATGCCGAGTATCTTATGAAGATTCCCTGGAGATAATTCATCTGGACAAGACGGATGAAGAGGTCTCATGTGATGACTAGGTAGCCTCATGTACAAACGAAAATGGCAATCCAACTGAGGTAGACAGTGAAGATTACCTTGCAGACAACCAAGATACAATCCTACACAATGGAAATCTGCAGATATAAGCCCTTTGATTCCTGTGTATTCTATCTGGCGCACACACACAGACACACAGAGTTCCCAGCAACAACGCGCTATAGACAGAAGCACCATGGTGTCCCTCCACAGAAAGGATTCAAAAAGCTAAGCCAAGCAGGGAAGATATCAATGCTGAAACCCTGAGAATCAAATGAAGAGGGCAAAAACTCAGCCAAGAAGCAGATTAGAAACAGTGGAAGACAGGATCAGTGCAATTGAAGACAAACGCTTGGATACAACTCTGTTTCAGGAAAACTCAGAAAAAAGAGTAAAGAAATATGAAGAGACCCTGAGAGTTATGTGGGACACAATCGAAAGCAAAAATCTTCGAGTGACTGGAATTCCAGAACAGGGTGAGAAAATAGAAAATACAGAGAGGATTATTTAGGAACTGCTGACAGAAAACTTCCCCAATATCATGAAAGATGAAAAGCTCCCCATCCAAGAAGCTCAA
>NW_004444297.1:643979-646231 GCF_000243295.1 Trichechus manatus latirostris | reverse complement strand
AGCTCTTAAATAAACAAAAGGGGGGAGATGATGGGTCTAGAGTATGTGACCAAAATGAAAGACTTGCCAAAGCTCTCTTTATTTTTAACTTTTTATCGGTTGCTAAAGATGGTCGTACTGCTGCAGAACGACATTTTATCCCCTCTGACACCCGACCTCGCCCACAGGTCCTCTATAAAGATCCTCAAAATCCCTTTGTCTGGCAAGGACCTGTAGAATTACTAACCTGGGGGCGAGGGTATGTGGCTGTTTTGTCTCCTACAGGTCCACTTTGGATTCCCGCCCAATTAGTAAAACCATACCATGACCCAGTGACTGCCACCACCCTTCCGATGGGATCCGCCGCCAATCTCACACTGGAGTCCGTCCTGTCTTTCTCGGCGGGAGGCGGTGCAAGCGGGCGCCCTACTACCCTCGCGGCTGCCCGGGCTCGCCGGCCCGGTTGCCTGGGGTGTCGCCGCCCGGGACGGCCCCGCCTGGAGGCTCTGGGCAGATAAAAGCGGGCTCTGTGCTCCGGCTGCGACTAGGGGACCCAGACGCACCCTGTGCTGCGGCTCCCCCGCACGCCGGCACACTCTGCCCTGCACCTCCGCCCATTCCCTTCTCGGAACCGCTGCCACCACCCCTGCTGCAGCTGCCGGAGCCGCCATTCGATCTGATTCCAGAGCCGCAACTGACACCGGCACCCCTTCCACCAGGGATGAACACTGAAGGGCCGCCATCCGACCCGAAATCACCCCTTGCCCCGGGGATGGACGCAGAACAACGGAGATCTGCACCACCAGTAACATGGGGAGGTCTGAAAGCCCTCTCCTCCAAAGCTGAGCATATCCTCTCAACTATAGGTGTCCCACTTACATCTGAAAACCTGTTTCTAGCTATGGCTTCCCTCATGATAATCAATCCTCAATAGTCATCCTGTATTATCTTGTTAATCAGTAATTTGTTAATTAGTAAGTTCCCAATGAAAATTTGTTATGTGTAAATTCCTCTATATTTTCTGCTTCTTCTAGATTAGATGCTTCTGTATAGATAGATTTCTAAGTTAGATGATTCCTTTCCAACTGATAGTAAATTTGTGTAAATCAGTGTTTGATTGTTGAATCTGTTATGATGTGTAAATTACCCTTCCTGGTGATTCCCTTCCAAGTAATGGCAAAGCTGTGTAAATCATTGCTTGTTTGATTGTTAATGAATCTTTGAGCCTTTATAAATCTTTAAGCCTTTAATAATAATAATTTCAGTGGATGTTAGAAGTTAGTGTTTACCTGACAAAATGAGAGTCAGAGGAAACCCATGGGTCCAACAATCAGGATATTACTAGTGCAGAGGATTATATTATCCTCATAAGATCATCCTCTATTGTCTTAAACACCTGAAAGGCATTTTGAGTCCGCTCACTCCGGCTATGCAATTGATAAGAGCAACGCTCTTACTCAGTAACCTGGTGAAGAACCAGATGGTATCCGGTGGAAAACCAGCACTGTGAGTTTAAAGAGCCTGCTATGACCGCTATCTAGGTGACTAAGTCCAGGTGTTACTCATAACTATGCTACTTCTCCTCCTTAAACATATGGAGTGTGCCCCAGCCGTAGCTGGGCTCACAAGGACTCACTAAGATGCCAGACCCTGAGGTGTGGAGACAGTAGCTGAGATAATCTTGGATTTTACCTCGTAGAGAAAATTTTACTTTCTCCTAACGGACACTTGTTGGACCAGTGAAAATCCTCTTGATTCTTATTCCATTAACTAAACAAAAGGGGGGTAATGTGGGGATATGTGCCATAAAAATACAGATGTATAAAGGCCTATATGCTGCACAGCATGTTGAGACTTCTCCCCAACATGTTGAGACTTCTCACGACTTGTTTTTCCAAATCCGTTACTTATTGGCTTGTTTACCTGAATTCCTCCTCCCTTGCCCGAAACTTATTGTTATTCACCCAAAGACCATTGTTCTGTTATTTGCTTCACTGTTTGCTGTACTGACTATAAAATAAACTCCTGGGATTGAAGCTGGGTTCAACTCCTCAGAGTGACCCTCCTGGCCCCACTTCTCTGTAAGAGTTGTGGCACTGGTTATTGTCTCCGCCGCCCTGACAATCGCCAACCCTGCGACAATCTGCAAGAAAATCCAACACCTCTACAACAAAAAGACAAATAATCCTATTAAAAAATGGGCAAAGGAAATGAACAGACACTTCAACAAAGAAGACATTCAAATGCCCAACAGACACATGAGGAAATGCTCG
>NW_004444297.1:641590-643043 GCF_000243295.1 Trichechus manatus latirostris | reverse complement strand
CAACAGAGGGTTCTGGACAGAGCTGGAGAAGGATGTAGAGCATAATTCTAACTCACAAAAAAAGGACCAGATTTACTGGCCTAAAGAAGACTGGAGAAACCCTGAGAGTATTGCCCCCAGACACCCTTTTAGCTCAGTGGTGAAGTTACCTCCGAGGTTCACTGTTCAGCCTGGGAGAGGACAGCCCGGAAAACCAAATGAGACTAACGAGGTACAGGAGTCCAGTGCCAAGGGCCAGAAAGCATAAGGGGACAAGGAAGCTGTTGATAGGGAACCCAAGGTTGAGTAAGGATATTGTTGATGCATTCTGAGATTGTTAACTATTGTCATAGGGCAACATTTGTAGTAACTGTTAAATGTGAAACTCTTTTGTTCTGTAAGCCTTCATCTTAAGTGAGACTAACAGCACAATTGGAAGAGCGTACTCAATGTCACTGAACTGTGCATGTAGAAATTTTTGAAATGGTGTATCTTTGGCTATGTGTATTTTCACCAAAAAAAACAAAAAAGGTTGAGAAGTTAGAGGGTTAATAAGTTGTGGGGTTGTTAACCAATGTCATAAAACAACATATGTACTTCTGTTTCATGAGAAAATATTTGTTCTGTAAGCCTTCACTTGATGTACAATAAAAAAAAAACTCAGCCAAGCACCAAATGGATTTAGAAACTGACAGAGAACCGACAGTGACGAGAGATAGAAGCAGAGGTCCCGTCAGCTAAGGCAGTGTGGATCCACCATCTTGGACTCCTATGGGAGGTCGGTGAACAGAGGGTACGGGAGAGCGACTTCACGGAGAATCCAGGAGGAGACAGAAGAACCGGTAACCAGTGATATCCTGTTACTCACAGATCACCAACCATTTTCTGAACAAGAAAGTCACTGTCATTAGTGAGGGGTGGTACAGAGACAATAGAAGCTGAAGAGAGTGAAAGTAGACAGAGCAATTGTGAGGAAAACTCATTTACCATATTCTCTGTGTGGCACCATCAGCGTCCCCGCACAGTGGTCACACAAGTGATCCTGTGTTCACATCCTACAAAACGTGGTGGAAATGCCAAAACCAACTGATCAATGGAGAAAATTGCCTATCAAGGCTAAACACTGAGCGAGCCATTTTCAAAACAACACATCAATAGACAAGCAACTCCATGGCCTTCATGACACCCCGCATGCCATAAGACTTAAACAGATAGAGTGCACTTTGAGAAAAGGAGGAGCCTTATGACTCTGCAGCATTTTCTGGACTATGGGGAACCACTGTAGCACTACTCCTTCGAACTTCCTGACTAGACAGTCTTCATTAGGTGGGAGCTAGGTCTTTAAAATTCTGGCAATAACCAGCACGATGGAGTCTAACGTAGGGGTCTGCAGTATTACTGAAGGGGATATGTCTTGCCAAGGAAACACTGAGGAGAGCTCATGAAGAAGCTGGAGAAGAAGAGGGTCAGCCAT
>NW_004444297.1:638769-639971 GCF_000243295.1 Trichechus manatus latirostris | reverse complement strand
CTCCATAGTCAGGCAACTTCACGGCCTTCATGGCAGGCCGCATGCCATAAGACTTAAAACAAACAGACAGCGTGCACTTTGAGAAAAGGAGGAGCCTTATGACTCTGCAGCTTTTTCTGGACTATGGGGAACCACAGTAGCACTTCTCTTTTGAACTTATGGACCAGACAGTCTTGTCTAGCCTGGAGCTAGGTGTTAAAGATTCTGGCAGGAACCAGCATGATGGAGTCTAAGGTAGGGGCCTGCAGTATTAATGAAAGGGATATGTCTTGCCAAGGAAACACTGAGGAGAGCTCATGAAGAAGCTGGAGAAGAAGAGGGTCAGCCATACTGGCTAATCATGTTTTCAGGCCAGACAGGAACCCCTAAGGAACTTAGGGTGAGTATTTAGCCCCACCACTCTTCTTTGCCTGGCTGGTGAAGTAAGTGAAACCAAGGTAGACCGCGGCCAGGTCGAGCAGAAAGTGAAGGTAGTAAATGCACTGTGAGTGCTTCCGAGGAAAACCAGTGCACCACACTATATACACATGGCACCTTAGGTATCCTAACCAAGGGGATATCCTGTTGTTCCTCTGTTCACGTTCCACAGCACATGGTTAAAAAAAGGGATAAGAGTAGCCTTGAGTAGGGATAAACACTGGGGGAGCTTTTCTGTGCAACCAAACCCCTTGAGGGGAACACACTGGCACATACAGTCACTTCAAGCAGGTGGCCTCCAATGGGAACTGTCATCATAGCTGGACAATGGAATCAACTTGCCTTGATAGAGCTGAACACAGAACATATAATTCTGGGAAAACAATGACTAAAAGGCCAACCTTGGCACATCTACTGTCATCAAAGGGAGTGGAGTTGAGCAGGCCCATGGTAAAGCCCTACAGCATGACTGGAAAAGGGCAACCACCAGCTCTAGCAGAAGCCAGGCACTTCCATGGCCTTCATGAGAGGCAGCATGCGAGGAAGACTTCAAAGCAGTCTCAGCCTGCGCTATGAACAAACAGAATGTACCTCGCGACTCTGAAATTCACTGAGGACTGGGAGGAACCAGTCAAGTCCCAATCTATGGAACTGACAGACCAGATACACTTTCCTGTCTGGTGACTGGGTTGGACACACTTTTAAACTTCTGTGGGGAACCAGCACCATCAACTCTAGGCAGAGGACTTTCAGTGTCCTCGAAGGAAACATCTTACAATGGCACC
>NW_004444297.1:637874-638669 GCF_000243295.1 Trichechus manatus latirostris | reverse complement strand
CGTAGCACTTCTCCTTTGAACTTATGGACCAGACAGTCTTGTCTGGCCTGGAGCTAGGTGTTAAAAATTCTGGCAGGAATCAGCACGATGGAGTCTAAGGGAGGGGCCTGCAGTATTAGGGAACGGGATAGGTCTTGCCAAGGAAACACTGAGGAGACCTCACGAAGAAGCTGGAGAAGCAGAGGGTCAGCCATACTGGCTGATCGTCTTTTCAGGCCAGAGAGGAACCCCTGAGGAGCTTAGGGTGAGTATTTAGCCCCACCATTCTTCTTTGCCTGGCTGGTGAAGTAAGTGAAGTCAAGGTAGACCGTGGCCAGGTCGAGCAGAAAGTGAAGGAGGTCAACGCACTGTGAGTGCTTCCGAGGAAAACCAAGGCACCGCGGTATACACATGGCACCTTAGGTATCCTAACCCAGGGGATATCCTGTTGTTCCTCTGCTCACATTCTACGGCACATGGTTCAAAAAAGGGCTAGGAATAGCCCTGAGTGGGCATTAACACTGGGGGAGCTTTTCCGTGCAAACCAAACCCCTTGAGGGGCACACTGGCACATTCAGTCACTTCAAGGAGGTGGCATCCCATGGGAACTGTCAGCATAGCCGGACAATGGAAACAACTTGCCTTGATAGAGCTGAGAAAGCAACGACTAAAAGGCCAACCTTGGCACATCCACTGTCAGCAAAGGGAGTGGAGTTGAGCGGGCCCGTGCTAGAGTCCTACGGCATAACTGGAAAAGGGCAACCACCGGCTCTAGCAGAAGCCAGGCACTTCCATGGCCTTCATGAGAGGCAGCAC
>NW_004444297.1:631711-637774 GCF_000243295.1 Trichechus manatus latirostris | reverse complement strand
GAACCAGCACCATCAACTCTAGGCAGAGGACTTTCAGTGTCCTCGAAGGAAACATCTTACAATGGCACCATTCACGGAAGTTGAAGCACATAAGAGGATCAACTCCATTGGCTTAACTTACTAGGCCAATGAGGAACCCCCGAAGGAGCTACAGAGTGAACGGACAGACCACAATTTTCTTACAGACAACTGAGTAACTGCGGAAACACTAATATGTTGACTCGTAGATCAGCCATTGTTTTCTGACAGAGAAAGTAATTCTCATTAGTGAGGGCTGGTGCAAAGATAGTAGAAGTCGAACAGCGTTAACGTAGACAGAGCGCTTGTGAGGAAAACTCACGCACCACACATTCTCTTTCTGCTACCTTCACCATCCCCACAACGTGGCCACAGAAGTAGTCCTGTGTTCACATGCTACAAAACGTGGTGGACAATGACACCATTGGAACTTAAGTGGGATTCAGCCTGAGTGAGCAATTCAGTGGTTAATGAATTCCCTGCCATGTCAGAAGCGAACACTTGTGTTTATCAGTCCTGTGATGTGTACCACAGTTGTATACACGTCCAACTGCCTGTGCTATACCATATCTACGACTGGCACTAAGACAGGTGAATTCAGGACATTTGGCCCTGTGGTAATCAGAGACTAATATGGTAATTCTGGCACCATCACTGTGATAACCCTGTCTGGTATCAATTGGTATGCACGTTCAGGTGCCAAAAACCAACTGATCAAAGGACAAAATTGCCCCTCAAGGCTAAACAGTGAGCGAGCCATTTTTAAAATAACACATCAATAGACAGGCAACTTCATGGCCTTCATGACACCCCGCATGCCATAAGACTTAAACAGATAGAGTGTACTTTGACAAAAGGAGGAGCCTTATGACACTCCAGCATTTTCTGGACTATGGGGAACCACTGTAGCACTACTCCTTTGAACATATTGACCAGACAGTCTTGACTCGCCGGGAGCTACGTCTTAAAAATTCTGGCAGAAAACAGCACGATGGAGTCTAAGGTAGGGGTCTGCAGTATTACTGAAGGGGATATGTCTTGCCAAGGAAACACTGAGGAGAGCTCATGAAGAACCTGGAGAAGAAGAGGGTCAGCCATACTGGCTAATAATCTTTTCAGGCCAGAGAGGTACCAATGAGGTATTAGGGTGAGCATTTAGCCCAAGAATTCTTCTTTGGCTGGCTCTGGAAGAAAATGAAGTCAAAGTAGACTGCACCCATGTGGAGCAGAAACTGAAGGTGTTAAACGCACTGAGTGCTTCCGAGGAAAATCAATGCACCACAATATACAGATGGCACCTTAGGTATCCTAACCCAGGGGATATCCTGTTATTTCTCTGTTCACATTCTAGAGCACACTGTGAAAAAGGGCTAAAAATAGCCCCGAGTGGGGATAAACACTCGTGACCTTTCTGTGGAAACAAAAGGCATTGAGGGGAAGACTGGCACATTCAGTCACTTCAAGGAGGTGGCTTCCCATGGGAACTGTCATCATAGCTAAGAGCACTTGTCGTAATATGGAAACAACTAGCCTTGATAGATCTCAACACATAACATATATTTCAGGGAAAGCAATGTCTAAAAGGCCAAGCTTGGCACATTCACTTTCATCAAAGGGAAGGGAGTTTAGCAGGACCGTGGTAAATTTCTACAGCATAAATGGAAAAGGGCAACCACCGGCTCCAGCAGAAGCGAGGCACTTTCATGGCCTTCATGAGAGGCAGCATGCGAGGAAGACATCAAAGGAGTCTCAGCTTGCACTTTGAAAACACTGAATGAGCCTCGTGACTCTGAACTTCATTCAGGACTGGGAGGAACCACTCAAGTCCCAGTCTATGGAACTGACAGACCAGATATGCTTTCCTGTCTGGTGACTGGGTTGGACACACTTTTAAACTTCTGTGGGGAACCAGCACCATCAACTCTAGGCAGAGGACTTTCTGTGTCCTCGAAGGAAACATCTTACAATGGGCCCATTCACGGAAGTTGAAGCACATAAGACGATCAACTCCATTGGCTTAACTTCCTGTTAGGCCAATGAGTAACCCCCGAAGGAGCTACGGAGTGAACGGACAGACCACGGTTTTCTTACAGACACCTGAGTAACTGCGGAAACACTAATATGTTGACTCGTAGATCAGCCATTGTTTGGTGACCGAGAAAGTAATTCTCATTAGTGAGGGCTGGTGCAAAGACAGTAGAAGTTGAAGAGAGTAAAAGTAGACAGAGTGCTTGCGAGGAAAACTCACGCACCATACATTATCTTTTTGCTACCTTCACCGTCCTCACACAGTGGCCACACAGGTGATTCTGTGTTCACATCCAGCAAACCACGGTGGACAATGACACCATCAGAACTTAAGTGAGATTCAGCCTGACTGAGCAATTCAGTGGTTAATGAATTACCTGCCATGTCAGAAGGGTACAATTGTCTTTTTCACGCCCGTGACATGTATCGCAGTTGTATACACATCCTACCGCCTGTGCTGTACCATATCTACGACTGGCAAGAAGAAAGGTGAATTCATGACATTTGGCCCTGTGGTAATCAATGACTGACATGCTAATCCTGTCACCTTCACTGTGATTCCCTTGTGTGGTATCACCTGGCATGCAAGTTCAGGTGCCAAAAACAACTGATCAGTGGAGAAAATGGCCCCTCAAGACTAAACACTGAGAGAGCCATTTTCAAAATACTACATCCATACTCAGGCAACTTCATGGACTTGATGGCAGGCCGCATGACATAAGACTTAAAACAAAGAGAGAGCGTGCACTTTGAGAAATGAGGAGCTTTATGACTCTGCAGCTTTTTCTGGACTATGAGGAACCACTGTACCACTACTCGTTTGAACTTATGCACCAGACTGTCTTGTCCAGCCTGGAGTTGGGTGTTAAAAATTCTGGCGGGAACCAGCACGATGGAATCTAAGGTAGGGGCCTGCGGTATTACTTAAGGTGATATGTCTTGCCAAGGAAACACTCAGGAGTGTTCATGAAGAAGCTGGAGAAGAAGAGGGTCAGCCATACTGGCTAATCATATTTTCAGGACAGAGAAAAACCCCTGAGGAGCTTAGGGTGAGTATTTAGCCCAATCATTCCTCTTTGGCTGGCTGTTGTACTAAGCGAAGTCAAAGCAGACCACGCCCAGGTCGAGCAGAAACTGAATGTGTGAAACGCACTGTGAGTGCTTCCAAGGAAAACCAATGCACCGCAGTATACAGACGGCATCTTAGGTATCCTAACAGAGGGGATATCCTGTTGTTCCTCTGTTCATGTTCTACAACACAGGGGTAAAAAAAGGGCTAAAAATAGCCCTGAGTAGGGATAAACACTGAGGAAGCTTTTCTGTGGAAACAAAACCCCTTGAGGGGAACACTGGCACATTCAGTCACTTCAAGAAGGTGGCCTCCCATGGGAACTGTCATCATAGCAAAGAGCACTTGCCGGACAATGGAAACAACTAACCTTGATAGAGCCAGACACAGAACATATACTTCAGGGAAAGCAATGTCTAAATGGCCAACCTTGGCAAATTCACTGTCATCAAAGGCAGTGGTCTTGAGCGGGCCCATGGTAAAGTCCTATAGCATAACTGGAAAAGGGCAACCACCTGCTTTAGCAGAAGCCAGACACTTTCATGGCCTTCATGAGAGGCAGCATGCGAGGAAGACTTCAAAGGAGTCTAAGCCTGCACTTTGAAAACACAGAAAGAGCCTCATGACTCTCAAATTCATTCAGGACTGGGAGGAACCACTCAAGTCCCAATCTATGGAACTGACAGACCAGATATGCTTTCATGCTCTGGTGACTGGGGTAGACATACTTTTAAACTTCTGTGGGGAACCAGCACCATCAACTCCAGACAAAGGACTTTCAGTGTCCTCAAAGGAAATATCTTACAATGGGACCATTCAGGGAAGTCATGAAGCACATAAGAGCATTACCTCGACCGGCTTATCTTCTTGTTAGGCCAATGAGGAACCCCCGAAGGACCTACAGAGTGAACTGACGGAACACAATTTTCTTACAGACACCTGAGTAACTGCGGAAACACTAATATGTTGACACATATATCAGCCACTGTTTTCTGACCGAGAAAGTAATTCTCATTAGTGAGGGCTGCTGCAAAGACAGTAGAAGTCGAAGAGCATAAAAGTAGACAGAGCGATTGTGAAGAAAACTCATGCACTGCATTCTCTTTGTGGTACCTTCACCGACACCACACCGTGGCCACAGAAGTGATCCTGTGTTCCCATCCTACTAAACGTGGTGGACAATGACACCATTGGAACTTAAGTGGGATTCAGCCTGAGTGAGCAATTCAGTGGTAAATGAATTGCCTGCCATCAGAAGGGAACACTTGTTTTTATCAGTCCCGTGACGTGTACTGCAGTTGTTAACACGTCCAACTGCCAGTGCTGTACCATATCTACGACTGGCACTAAGACAGATAAATTCAGGACATTTGGCCCTGTGGTAATCAATGAGTGACAAGCTAATCCTAGCACCTTCACTGTAATATCCTTGTGTGGTATCACCTGGCATGCACGTTCAGGTGTCAGAAACATCTGATTAGGGGAGATAACTGTCCCTCAATGGTAACCACTGAGCAAGCCATTTTCAAAATAGCACATCCAGCGGGTTAAAAGTCAGGCAACATCATCACCTTCATGGCTGGCCGTATGCCATATGACTTAAAACAATTAGACAGGAAGGACTTTGAGAAAAGGAGGAGACTTATCCTTCTACAGTTCTTTCAGGACTATTGGGAACCACTGTAGCACCAATCATTCAAACTTATGGACCAGGCGCAGTCTTGTCTAGCCTGGAGCTAGGTGTGAAAAATTCTGGCAGGGTTTTCCTGTCCACCCGCAAGAGGCTTGCTCAGAGGGACAATCCCACAAGGCTGAGTCCCAGGAGTGGCACAGGAGGAGCTAGTCCAGTCTTGGCAGCAGGGGGCTCAGGGCGACCATCTCGCACATCCACGCAATACCAAATCCTCCTGCTGGGGAATTTTGAGAAGCCTGCAAATGCTAAGGTAGAAGTGGAGGCGCCATCTAATGCCAAGTTCCTCATGAAGATTCACTGGACATAATTCATCTGCACAAGACAGATGAAGAGGTCTCATCCCATGACTAGGTAGCCTCAAGTACAAACGAAAATGGCAATCCAACTGAGGTAGACAGTGAAGATTACCTTGCAGGCAACGAAGATACAATCCTACACAATGGAAATCTGCAGATATAAGCCCTCTGAGTCCTGTGTATTCCATCTGGCACGAGCACAAAGAGACTCTCCAGCAACAACGCGCTACAGACAGAAGCACCACGGTGTCCCTCCACAGCAAAGATCCGAAGAGCTAAGCCAAACAGAGAAGACATCAATGCTGAAACCCTAAGCATCAAATGAAGAGGTGAACAACTCAGCCAAGCACCAAATGGATTAAGAAACTGACAGAGAACAGACAGTGAGGAGAGATACAAGCAGAGGTCCCCTGTCAGCTAAGACAGCACGGATCCACCATCTTGGACTCCTATGAGAGGTCGGTGAACAGAGGGTACGGGAAAGTGGCTTCCCGGAGATTCCAGGGGGAGATAGAACAACCGGTAACCAGCGATATACTGTTACGAGGGCTGGTGCAGAGACAGGAGAAGCTGAAGAGAGTGAAAGCAGACAGAGCAATGGCGAGGAAAACTCATTTACCATATTCTCTGTGTGGCACCTTCAGCGTCCCCCCACAGTGGCCACACAAGTGATCCTGTGTTCACATCCGACAAAACGTGGTGGACAATGACACCATTGGAACTTAAGTGGGATTCAGCCTGAGTGAGCAATTCAGTGGTTAATGAGTTGCCTGCCATGGCAGAAGGGTACACTTGTGTTTATCAAGCCCGTGACATGTAGCGCAGCTGTATACACGTCCAACTGCATGTGCTCTACCGTATCTACGACTGGTGCTAAGACAGGTGAATTCAGGACATTTGGCCCTGTGGTACTCAGTGACTGACATGCTAATTCTGGCACCTTCACTGTGATAAGCTTG
>NW_004444297.1:622967-631611 GCF_000243295.1 Trichechus manatus latirostris | reverse complement strand
AGGGGATATGTCTTGCCAAGGAAACACTGAGGAGAGCTCATGAAGAAGCTGGAGAAGAAGAGGGTCAGCCATACTGGCTAATCATCTTTTCAGGCCAGAGAGGAACCCCTGAGGAGATTAGACTGAGCGTTTAGCCCAACCATTCTTCTCTGGCTGGCTGGTGAAGTAAGTAAAGTCTAAGGAGACTGCGCCTAGGTCAAGCAGAAACTGAAGGTGGTAAATGCACTGTGAGTGCTTCCGAGGAAAACCAATGCACTGCACTATACAGATGACAGCTTAGGTATCCCAACCCAGGAGATATCCTGTTCCTGTGTTCACATTCTAGAGTACATGGTAAAAGGGGCTGAAAGTAGCCCTGAGTGGGGATAAACCCTGCAGGAGCTTTTCCATGCAAACCAAACCCCTTGAGAGAAAGACTGGCACATTCAGTCACTTCAAAGAGGTGGCGTCCCATGGGAACCATCATCATAGGCAATACCACTTGCAGCACAATGGAAACAAGTAGCCTTGATAGAGCTGAACACAGAACATATAATTCTGGGAAAGCAATGACTAAAAGTCTAAGCTTGGCACATTCACTGTCATCAAAGGGAATGGAGTTGAGCTGGCCCGTGGTAAAGTCCTATAGCATAACTGGAAAATGGCAAGCACCCGCTCTAGCAGAAGCCAGGCACTTTCATGGCCTTCAGGAGAGGTAGCATGCGAGGAAGACTTCAAAGCAGTCTCAGCTTCCACTTTGAAAACAGAATGAGCCTCGTGACTCTGAAATTCCTTCAGGACTGGGATGAACCGCTCAAGTCCAAATCTAGGGAACTGACAGACCAGATATCCTTTCCTGTTCTGGTCATTGAGGTGGACACAGTTTTAAAATTTTGTGGGGAACCAGCACCATCAACTCTAGGCAGAGGACCTTCAGTGTCCTCAGGAAACATCTTACAATGGGACCATTCACAGAAGTCATCAAGCAAATAAGAGGATCACCTATATTTGCTTATGTTCCTGTTAGGCCAATGAGGAACCCAGGAAGGAGCTACAGAGTCAGCTGACAGACCACAAGTTTCTTACAGATACCTGAGTAACTGCTTAAACACTAATATGTTGACTCAGAGATCAGGCATTGTTTTCTGACCTAGAAAGTAACTCTCATCTGTGAGGGCTGGTGCAAAGAATGTAGAAGTTGAAGAGAGTAAGAGTAGTCAGAGGGATTGCAAGGACAATTCATGCACTGCATTCTCTGAGTGGCACCTTCACGGTCCCCCACAGTGACCACCCAAGTGATCCTGTGTCCACATTCTATAAAACATAGTGGAAAATTACACCATCTGAAGTGAAGTGGATTTCACCCTGGGTGAACTATTCAGGGGTTAATGAATTACCCGCAAATTTAGATGGGTAGATGTCTTTTTATCCAGTCCCTGGCATCTTTTGTTGTTTTTTGTACATCCAACTGCCTTTGCTGTACCTTTTTTGTTATCTGGTACTAATAGTGGTGAATCAGGATCTGGGGTAATTAAGGACTGACATGCTAATCCTGGCACCTTCCCTGTATTAATCTGACGGTTGTATCAACTGGGATGCCTATTCAAAGCATGGAGAATAACTGAATAATGGACAAAATTCCTCTTCAATGGGTAAACACTGATAGAGCCATTTTCAAAATATCACATCCAGTGTATTAAAAGTCTAGTCAGTCATTGCCTTCATGGCAGGAATTATGTAATAAGAGTTACAACAAGTAGACAGCATGGAGGTTGAGAAAAGATAATGTGAGTTATGGCTCTGCCGTTTTTTCAGGACTGCGGTAAACACTGTAGCACCAATCCTTTGCAGTTATGGAGCAGGCAGTCTATCCCGGAACGTGGGTGAAAAATTCTGGAAGAAACTTGCACAATGAGTCTTAATAGCCAGGCACCATTTGTGTCAGCAAAGAGGATGTCCTATAATGGGACCACTGAGGATTGGTCACCAAGCAGTGTGAGAATAAAAAGATCAGCTACATTGGCTTATCTTCTTTTTAAGCCAGAGATCCTCTTATTGGTGATTCTGTGTTCACATCCTACAATACATGCTGGACAACGAACCCAACTGACCTTAAGTGGGTTAACAATGGGCAAGCAAATCAGGGCTTAAGTTATTGTTTGCAATCTTAGACTGGCACTGTCACTGCTATAAAGCTACCGGTATTTGCTGGAACATGTATTCACACCCAACAGCATTTCTGGACCATCGCTACAAGCAGCACTGACAGTCATGACCTCATGACAATACATCTGAGGAAAACAATTACCAACATGTTAAGCCCCTGAGTGGGTAAATGCAGAGAGAGCAACTGTCAGAAAGAATCATCCAACGAATTAGAAGCCTGGGCCTGGATGCCTTCATGCTGGAAAGCATGCAAGGAAGACTTCAAACAAGTGGATAGTATGCACTTAAGAAGATATCAGCCCCATGATCATGATATTCTTTAAAGACTTTAAGAAGCAGTGTGATGAGAAGAAAATCAGTCTTATGGGCATATCTGTTTTTCAGGCCACAGAGGAAACCCTGGAAGAGAAATATAGTGACCTGATACCAAACCATTATTTCCAGGGCTGCTGAGAACCTGAACTCAAAGCAGTTTGTGGCCAAGTTGAGCAGAAACTGAAGATGATGAAGAAAGGCAAGTAGTTTTGAGGAAACCACTGCACTGTATTCTTAGATTGGCACCTTCAATAAAATTACACAGGGACTATGGCGCTGGGTGTGTGTTCATATCCTACATCCATCTGGATGATAACTGCAAGCAGCCCTGAGTGTGGTAAACACAGGGCATACACTTTTGGTGGAATTCAATCTAATCGATTCTAAACCCAACAATTTCTAGTGCCCTAAAGCTAAAGGCATCAAGTGGGCACTTACATTATGGGTCATAACACACCGTGCGACGAGCAGTAGGAGTCTCGTGAGTAGGAACCAGGATAACTCCTCATACAGCAATACACTGACTCTTAGAACAGCCATTATTTTCTGACCTAAGAAGTAATTCTCGTAAGTGATGGCTTGTGCAAAGTCAGCAGAAGCTGAAGGTAGTGAAGGCAGGGGGAGTGGTTCTGAGGAAAACAAATGCACTGCATGCTCTGACTGATGCCTTCAAATGGACATACAGGTGGTCCTGTGTTCACATCCTACAGCACATGCTGGATAATGACCTCATCTGATCTTAAGTGGGATTAACTCTCGGGGAGCAATTGAGGGGTTAAGAATTTCCTGCAATTTTAGACTGCCCATTTGTTATTATCAAGCCCATGTCATCCGTAGGAACACATATTCACATCCAACAGCATACACTGGACTACTGCTACAACAGGCACTGATAGTGGTCAGTAGAGGACATTTAAACCTGAGGTAACCAGTGACAGACATGCTAATCCTGGCACCTTCATTGTATCGACCTTGAGTCATATCCACTGGGGCACATGCTCAAGTCCTACAGAACAACTGGATAATGGTAAAAATTGACCCTAAGTGGGCAAATGCTGAGAGTAATCCCAGAATAAAAAAAAAAAATCAATGGATTAGAAGCCAGGCATCTTCATTGTGCTCATGCCAGGCAGCATGGAAAGAAGACTTAAAACAAATGGATAGTTTGCAATTTGAGAAGAGGGGAATGCGCTCCATGACTATGGAATTCTTCTAGCACTCTGAGGAACCACTGAAGCACCAATTAATTGACGTGATAAACCAGACAAGCTTCTATGACCTGGAGAGTGGGGTGAGCATTGTTTGAAACATTCTGGCAGAATTCTGTGTTAGAATCCAACACAATGGATTCTAAGCCAGGAACCTTCAGTACCACAGAGGGGAATGTCTTGCATTGGGGACATACAGTAGAGAACATCCAGCAGTGTAATAAGAAGATCAGCCTCACTGGCATATCTTCTCTTTGAGTCAGACAGGAACCCCTGAAGGAGTGACCTGATAGGGCAACCAGTCTTTCCAGGGTCTGTGCAGCAGATGAACTCAAATCTGAGTGTTGCCAAATCTAACAGAATTTGAACTTGGCTGAGTTCAGATTCTGAGTGACGTGAGGAAATCAATGCAATGAATTCTAAAACTGGAATCTTCATTATCCTTACGTAGAGGATATCTTGCTCAGTGTGCCTTCACATACTACATTACATACTGCAAAATGGCTGCATCCATCCCTGAGTGGCATGAACCAGGGCACATTATTTTGGTGGAATCCAATCCAATGGATTCTAAGCCCAGCAATTTAAGTGCCATCATACTGAGTGGCATCCAACAGGCACATACAGGAGAGGTCATCAAATATCTTGAGAAAAACAGAAGGCCTCATGAGCATAATACTTTGAGGCACCTGAGAAAACCCTGAGACAGAAATACATTGTCTTATCAACCAGACATTTTTTACAAGACTAAGAAGTAACTGTAGTAAGTGACATTTGATACAAAATCCAGCAGAAACTATAGGTGGGTAAGGTAATGGGACTGATTCTGAGGAAAACCAATCCACTGCATTCTATTATTGTCACCTTAATTATCCTCACTCAGGGTTCTTCCGGTTGGGCCTGTGTTCACATTCCTACAGCACATGCTGGACAATGACTCCAACTTATACTAAAAGGGGAAATGCAAGGTGAGTAATTAAAGGGTTATTGAACTGCCTGCAACCTTAGATGAGAATGTTCATTTTCATCAAGGTGGTGGCTTCTGTTGGGATGTGTATTCACATTCAACAACATATGCTGGACCTTTGTTAAAACTCGTGCTCAGAATGGTAAATTAAGGAGAAATAAATCTCATGTGTGACTAGGTTCAACAGAACTTTAGAGAAAACATTGCACTGCATTCTAAACTGTAACTTTCTTGCTGGATGTGTATTCATTTCCTACACATGCTTAACAATTACTGCACCAGGCACTGAGAGTGGTGAACACAGGGCAAGTAATTCTAGTGGAAACCAATCCAATGGATTCTAACCTAGCAACGTAAATGCTGCCAATACGAGGGGCATACAACAGAGACTTAAAGGACGGGTGATCAAGAACCTTGAGGTGAAGAATAGGAGTCTTATGAACATGGTATTCTTTCAGACCACTGAAGAACGCCTGAAGCAGAAAGACACTGTATTTACAGATCACCCATTATACACAGGGCTGGGGAAGTAGATGGATCTTGCAATCTTCAGCAGAAACTGAAGCTGGTGAATGCAGAGGGAGTGATTCTAAGCCACACCAATCTACTGCATTCTATGACTGGCAAGTTTATTATCCTAAACCAGGGGGCACTCAGTTGGTCTTGTGTTCACACCCAATATCACATGCTGAACTTTGACTCCAACTCACCCCATGGGATAAACATACAGCAAGTAATTCTGAGGTTAACAAACTGCATGCAATCTTACACTGGCACATTCACTGTTATTAAGCCAGTAGCATCCATTGGGATGTGTAGTGTAGTCACATCCAAAAGCATTCACTAGACCATTGCAACAACTGGCACTCATAGTGGTGAGTACAAGACAAATAAATTTTGGGAAACCAATGACTGACAAGCTATACCTGGCCCATTCATTGTTCCCAACTTGGTTGGCATCCACTAGGGCACATTTTCAGTTCCTACAACACAACTGGACAATGGCAACAATCAGCCCCGAGTAAGTAAACATACAGAGAGTACTTCTCAGAAAGAATCATCGAATAGAATTAAAGCGAGGTACAGTAATTGCCTTTATGCCAGGTGGCATGCAATGGGAACTTAAAACAGGTACACAGCATGCATTTTGAGAAGAGAATCATCCTCATGAACATGACATTCTTTTAGGACTGTGAGGAAACACTGAAGCTCTAATAAATTGAACTGACAGTTCAGTCTTCCCTAGCCTGGCGAGTTGGATGAATACAGTTTGAAAAATTCCAGTAGGAACCAATCCAATGGATTCTAAGCCTAGTACTTTCACTGCCATGGAAGCAGGTATAATGCAATAGGAATGTGCATGAAAGGCAATCAAGCAATATGAGGAGAATCAGGTGTATAAGCATATCATTTTTGTATGGCAAAAATGGAATCCCTGACTCACCTATACACTCATCTCATAACTAGCCAGTATTCCCAGGGCTAGTGAAGTAAATGAAATCATAGATGGTTGTTGCAATGTTTAGCAGAAGCTGAAGGTGAGGAACTCAAAGAAAGTCATTTAAGGAAAACCAGTCAACTGTGTTTTATGACTGGCACGTTAGCTATCACCACCGAGGGGACATCCAGGTCCTGTGGACAAGTTGGGCAATGACTCCATCCAGCCATTCAGTCCTGAGGGTAGAAAACACCAGGCAAGTACAAGAGTAAGCTAATTTCTTCAATATAGGGTTGGTCGTGTGCTTCATAAAGTGGGTGCCGAAAGAAGTGAACACTGCATGAGTGTAGCATATGGAGAAGAATTCAAGCCAAGCACCTTCATTCCCTTCAAGTCTGGCAGCTAACAGTGATGTTTTATGGAAGAGTTATCAGCTCATACAGAAGAGGGGATTCAACCTCATGGCTATGAACTTCCTTCATAACTGTGAGAGCAGCACTACAGTGTCCTGATAGGCGAGTTCCAAAGCAGGTGAACTATATGAACTGAAGACCAGTTGTAGAGGTTGTCTAGCAGGTGCTGTAAAAGATGAATAAAGGGTGAGCAATGCTTGGGATGAACAGTGCGATGGATTATCAGTCAGGCACATTCACTGCCATCAAGACAGGCTTCATACAGCAGGGCAATATGAGAAAGGACAGTAAGCACATTAT
This sequence comes from Trichechus manatus latirostris, assembly GCF_000243295.1. Lineage (NCBI taxonomy): Eukaryota > Metazoa > Chordata > Mammalia > Sirenia > Trichechidae > Trichechus > Trichechus manatus. Next base: position 624,825 of record NW_004444297.1, on the reverse strand, counting down.
GAAAAAAAGATTCAGCTTCATGTTTATAACATTCTTTTGGTCTTATCAGGAACACAGGAAGTAGCACTACCTTGAAATGACAGAACAGCTAGCTTCTTGGTACTGATGAGGTAGACAAAATAAGTGTTAATTGTGGTCACTGTGCAGTAGGTGATGAAGGGTTTGAATACAGGGTAACTGAAGACTGGGTGGCATAAAGTAACTGGTCATTACTGGTGAAGTCTTTAAGTTCTTTAAGCAGAAGAGATTCAGGGTCATGGCTATGATGTTCTTTAAGACTTGTTAGTATACGAAATCAGTACTACACTTTCTTGATGGGTTGCCATTTTTCTCAGGGCTCATAAAGTGCATGCACTTATGGCCAGTTGTGGCAATTGTTCAGCAGATGCGGTAGGAAGTGCACACAGGCCAAATAATTCCTTGGGAGACCAAAATAATGGATTCTAAGCCAAGGTATGTCATTACCTTAAAGACAGATGATATGTAACAGGGTATTAATGGAGAAGTCATTAAGCACTTAAGAGTTGAAAAGAATCAGTTCCATGACCTTGCAATTCCATCACACCTGCGATGAATACCTAAAACAGCAGGACAATATTCTGAAAGAATAGTCATTCTTTTAATGATTGCTGAAGTCTTTTAAAAAGTTCAGTTGTAGTGAATATCAAGTAGGTGCTAGAGAAGATGAATAAAGGACAAGTGTTCCTTTTGGTGATCGATTCAATGCAAAAACACCCAGGCACAATAACTCACATAAAGCTGGCCCTCATTACACAAGGTGTTAAGGGAGATTTCACAAAGTACTTTGTTATGAAGGGTTTCAACTTCACGACCAAGGTATGCTTCCAGATCTATGAAGAAAAACAGAAGAAGCTCTCACTTGAAATGACAAACAAGCAACAATTTCCAGACTGGTGAACTATATAAATTCAGGGCCAATTGTGCCCCTTGTCCAGCATGTGAAGAAATTCTGAAGTAGAACTACATTGAAATGAAAGATTGTCTGATATAACAGTGGCAGGTGGAATTATTAGAACTTTGGGTTCATGGAGTCCATACTCCAGCAACTGATGAAAGATGCAGACTCTCTACCAGTGTTCTCAGGGACAAAAATTAAACTTTCCAAGTGAAGTGATTCATTGCCTTCAAACAGAGTAGCTTAGTAATGTGCTTTATGGAAGAGAACATCAGCTCTGTGATAGGGGTGAATTAAGCTCATGGCTTGATCTTCCTTCAAAAATTCAAGAAACCACAGCAGTAACTATGAAAGACCAGTACTGTTTTTTTTTAAAGTAAGACGAAGGACATGGAACAAATGCCAAAGAGATGCTTGAGATGAACAATGCAATTGATTCTCAGTCAGACACATTCATTACCATCAAGACAGGCTTCACACTGACTTGTCATATGAGAAGGTCAGCAAGCACTTTATGAAGACAGAATTCAGTTTCAAGTCCATGACATTCTTTCAGTCTTATCAAGACAGGGAGCAGCACACTCTTCAAACGACAGAGCATCTATCCTTCGTGAGAACGCTGGGGACAATGAAATAAGGGCTATTTTGTGGCCAATGTGAAGCAAGTGATGAAGGATTTGAAGACAGGGCAACCGAAGCTTGGGAAGACCAATCCAGAACATCTGAAGCAAGAAAACTTCATTGCCATCAAGTCAAGTGACATAAAGCAGGACGTTACTGGAGACGCCACCAAGCTCTTTCACAGTGGAGTTTCAGTCCCGGGGTCATGGCACCACTGAAGACTTGTGAATATCACCTGAATCAGCACTACGCTTACTCCACAGGTTGCCACTCCTCTCAGTTCTATGAAGTACATAAACTGAGGCTGAGCTGTGGCAAGTG
>NW_004444297.1:598741-622867 GCF_000243295.1 Trichechus manatus latirostris | reverse complement strand
CAGTTTGTGGCCATTATGTTCCTTCACATCTGTGAAGAAGACAGGAAGCAGCAGTACACTGACCTGCTAGAGTAGCCACTTTTTCAATGGCTCCTGAAGTATATGAACAAAAGTGCAGTTGCAGCCATTTTCAAGCAGGTGCTGTAGGACACAAAGATTTGAGTGTTGCTTTGATGATCAATTCTTTTAAAATTAGCCAGGTCCTTAAATGCCATCAAGCTTAGCGGCATTACACAGGAAATAAAGGCACATATCACCATGTGCTTCAAACAGAAAGGATTTGGCTTCACGGTCATTACATTCCATGAGACCTATGAGGAAATTCAGAAGAGGTTCTTCCTTGATTTAGGCCGGCCATTATTTCCAGGACAGGTAAAGTACCTGAACTCAATCCTGACTATGGCCATTGCTCAGCCCTTGGGGAGTATATGAAGTTGCCTAACTTTGAGGCACAGACTGCCCAATTGTACAAGGGCAGGTCGGTTCCTAGTATTTAGGGTTGGTTGTGTCCACTGTGCAATAGGTGCTGAAAGAAGTGAGCACTGTGTGAGTTGTTTCTGAGAAGAAATATTCAAAGTATTCTTAGCCAAGCACCTTCATGCCATCAATCCTGGCACCTTGCAGCAGTGCTTGAAGGAAGAGTTCATCAGTTCACTGAGAAGAGTGGATTCGACCTCACGGACAGGACCTTCCTGCTTCATTGTGAGGATCCACTAAAGTAGCACTACAGTGTCCTGACAGACGTGCTATTTTTTTTAAGGCAGGTGAACAACATGAACCAAGGGGGGGTTGTGGAGATTGCCAAGCAGGTACTATAGCGATGACCAAATGGTGAGTGATGGTTGAGGTCAACTACACAATGGATACGGACTTTCCATATGAGAAGTGCAGCAAGCACTTCATGTAGTCAGGATTCACCTTCATGTCTATGACATTCTTTCAGTCTTATCAAGAACACAGGTTGCAGCACCCTCCTGAAATGATTGAGCATCTATCCTTCGTGACAATGGTATGGATGATTAAATAAGGACCATTTTGTGGCTTTTGTGAACCAAGTGCTGAAAGATTCGAAGACAGGGCAACTGAAGCTTGAGAAGACCAACCCAAAACACTTGAAGCAAGGAAACTTCATTGCCATCAAGTCAAGTGGCATAATGTAGGACGTTACTGGAGAGGCCACCAAGTTCTTTAACTACGGAATTTCAGCCCCAGGGTCACTGCATCACTGAAGACTTGTGATTAACACGTGAATCAGCACTACACTTACTTCACAGCTTGCCATGTTCTTCCCAGTTCTATGAAGTACATAAACTGAGGCTGAGCTGTGGCAATTATCCAGCATGTACTGTAGGAAGTCAACACTGGCTGAGTGACGTTTTGGGAGACCTTTAAGACTGGTGGAATGGAGCAGGGCAATAAGGGGACGTTATCAAGTACCTTGAATTGAAGAGGTACACTTTGTTGCCATAAAGTTTCTTCACATCTCAAGTCATATTATGGGATTAACCTTGAAAGTATGAAATAAATTTTGTCTTTAAAATAGGCGAGTGGGTGAACTGAAAGCGCCCTTCATTAGTTGCATTATCTGTCTCCTTAACTCTGTGGCCTTCAGTTTTCTCTCCCATTCCTGCCTTATTTTACATACTAGAGACTTTGTGATGAGCAAATGAAGTGATCATTTTCAAGTTACTATAAAAATGGTAAAACAGATTTCTGAACTTCACCACTGCCACTTGACCATCCCACACCTTCGTTTGTCAAGGCCACTCTGCCTATCTTCACTGGCCAATGCAGTGAAGCCTTATAGGTGAGGTCAACAAGTACTTTAGCAGAAGGGATTCAGCTTCATTGCTATGAAATTAATTCCAAACTTTGAAGAATACATGAAGCTACATACACTGACTCGATAGACTGCTCATTCTCAAGGTTGGTGAAGTACTTGAACTCAGGCTGTTGTTGCCATTGTGCAGCATGAATGAACTATTTGAACACAGGGCAAATGGATCTGGGTGATATCAATCTACTACATTCTAAAACTGGCTCCTTAACTGATATTAAGTTGAATAGCATCCAGTAGAGTGTGTATCCACATAATACAACACCTGCTGGAAAATGGCTACACTAGCCCTGACTGGGTGAACACAGAGAAACTAATTCAAGCCTGTGAATTAACTGTCATCAAACTGTATGTCATGCAACAACGTCTTACACAAGAGGTTATTGAGCTCTATGAGAAGAAGGGAATCAGCCTGACGACCATCACACCTTTTCAGGCCTATGAAAACCCCGTGAAATAGCATTATATTTACCCAGTAGACCAACCATTCTCCCCAGAGCTGATAAAGTATATGAACTCAGGCCAGTTATGGCCATTTTTCCAGTGGATTCTTAAGATGGTGAACACAGGGCAAGTGATGTTTTGGAAGGCAAATCCTATGGATTCTAAACCCAGCACCTTCATTGCCATAAGGCCAGGCAGCTTACAGTGCTTACAGTGGGGGTTTATGGGACAGACCATCAGTCGTTCATCAATCTAGCTCTACATCACACTTCATTAATTTATGCATGCATCAGTCAGCAATACATATATCAGTATCTATGTATCTCTCTATATACTGACATAGCAGTATATCAATATATTCATAGCAATATATACATCAATATATCAAATGTTTTTAGCCAGATATTTTTCTGGATGGTGTAGTATAAGAAGAGAACACAAAAAGAGGGTTCCTGCTCTCAATAGGTTTGCATTCTATTGACTATTATTAGAAAGTAAACCCATAAATATATAAAAATTAAAAACGGTATTAGATATTGATAAGTAATTTAAAGATAAAGCAGGGGATGTGACAGAGATTTAGAGATGTGCCTAGGGTGCTACTTTAGAGGTGTGGCCAGGGATTATTTCTATGAGTACATACCACTGAGGCCAAGAGTAAAATCATAAAAAGATCAAGGGCAAGGTGAGGCATTTTACATATTAAATCAATTCACTGAAATTATAATAAAACATATACCCAAAATGATGTTGTAATTAGATAAACTCTAAAAGCATGAATTAAATGTTTTCTTTTAAACAAATGAAGAGTGACTCAGCAGAAAGAACGCGTCAGTTGTCACAGATCTGTTCTGCTTAACTATTTGGCCTTCAGTTTTCTGTCTCCCATTCCTGCCTCATTTACATCCCAGGGACTTAGTGAGAACTAAATGAAAAAAAACATTTTAAAGTTATTTTGAAAATAGTAAAGTAGGTTCCCGAACCTCACCACTGCCAGAGGATTACGGGAAGCATCACTACCATGAAATGACAGATCAGTCATTCTTCGCAGGTCTGATGAAGTATGAATCCATGTCAGGTTGTGGCCCTCAGGACGTTCTGAAGACTTTGAATACCGGGCAAATGAAGCTTGGGGAGAACAATCGAATGCATTCTACCCCTGGCACCATCATTGCCTTGAAGTCAGGAGACGTGAAGCAGGGTGTTATGGTCATCCAGCCTTTTGAGACTCATGCCCATGCTGTTCCTTCGGACCTGTAAGGAAAATCTGAATTAGCATTACACTGACTTTATAAACGGCTGGTTTTTTCTAGCGCTGGTGAAGTACGTGAACTCAGGCCAGTTGTGGCCATTGTCTATCAGATACTGAAGGTGGTGAAAACTAGCCAAATGAAACTTGGGGCTGCAAAGATTATTGGTATGAGTTTCAGCTAAGTGTTCACTACTTATTTAAGGAAGAGGAAAATTCTTAGAAATAATTATAACATGGTAAGCGCGGCAACTGAAGATGTGTGGAAGTTGCTGTGAAAGCACAAACAATGAGAAAAATATTGCTTCTCCAACTGAGCCTGCATCAGAATCATCTGCAGGTCTTGCTAAAACTCAAACCTCTAGAGTTTCTGGTTCAATAGTTTTGTTGTGTGACTTGAGAATCTGCATTTCTACCATGCTCCTTATGTTATTTTGTCTGGGGATCACAATGTGAGAATCACTGACCTACACGAATGAGGGGCACATCTAATGAAATCAGTGGTGAGCTGAGTCTTCAAGAGCACATAGACTTCCCCTGTATGGTTTGAACAGAAGGACATTTGAGCAACAAAAAGACACACTCTCTATGCCGAGTAATAAAAATGGTGAGTTGTGTTGTATGTACCATCAATATCAATGAGGCAACTTTAAAAGCTTTAATGCATCAAAGAGGTAACAAGACAGTGAAGCATTCCCAGGATCAGATGTGTAAGTTGAGAGAAACTCAAAGAACTAAGCTCACTACATCAGGATATTTGTGCTCTGGTATTATTTATCCATCCTTAAGTGACCGCTTGAGAAGACAAATTCAACTTTTGATGGCCAAGGGAGATAAGAGGAAAAATGTGTGGGTTTGGGAATCCTGCTTAATGGTTAATTCTTTCTATTTTTGTGATCATTTGTTTATTTATATTGTGAATGACTGGGTATTTTCAGAGACTAACGAAAAAAAGCCAATGGAGAAGAAATGGGCGTACATAGAGGAGATGAGACAAAGAATGCCTTTGAAGATCTTGTCCCAGTTCCCGATATAGTTCCAATATAATGGAAAGACTTTTGTTTAGGAGTGAAAAGTAGTTTATGATACAGTTGCAACAAATCACTTTCCCAATGACAAAAGCATTCCTTAGTGAAGTATTTGTCATCTCGGTTTGCTGAGGCCTGTTAGACTTAGCCTATAATGGTCAACATTTGTATCAACATTTATGGAACTGAAAATCACAGAATTAAATTGTAATTTTATACTAAACTTTCAATTAGGTTTGTAATTACTTAATATTGCAGATTGAACTTAATGCACTTTGATATACACAATTTATATAGTAAATATTTTATACTGGAAAGGAAAATATTATCAAAGAATTCTACTAAATCCAATATTAGAGAAGTATAACTTTCTAAAAGTTACCTTGGGTGAAGTTGAGCATTTTTATCTTATATAATTGTAAACCTCAAATTATTCAATTGTCAGTTTTTCTATTATCTTACCATTTTAAAAGAACATCCTCTATTGATTTTATTCTGGCACCCTAATAGATCATGTTGCATATCCCCTCAGGTGCACTTAACTCAACTTGGGTGCCACTGTTAGGTACCAAGACCATACTAAGACCTTCAAAGTATCCTTACCATTCCATTCGGTATTCTCTGTGCTCCTAAGACACCATTTGCACCCTTTTCTCACTACTTGATATTATTTCCTTCTTTATGAAAACCATTTGCTTACTTCTCCATCTTCCCCACTAAATTGTGAGCTAAAGATTGTGTGCCTCATTGGTCCTTATAAAAACACCTGGAAGACAGCAGACATCCTATAACTGATATTTGAAGGACAGAGAAAATAAGGACATAGGACACTGGATACGCTCAATACATATTTTCACCAAACAGTGATAAAATAATATCATTTTAAATAACAAGGAATTGTAATTTATTTTTGCCTAGAGCAAGAGCTTTATCTTCAATAATCTAGTTAGTATATGTAATGACAGAATTTGTATACAATATGATATATTTTAAAATTTCAAGATAGTGATTTGGGCATTTCTTTTACATTAACATTTTCTCACAGACACTTCCAAAATTACACACACACAAACATATACAACATCACATATGTGTTACTACATAATTTAGTCTATATGGTACTATAGTAACATAAGTGGGCAGTGGTGGTTCAGTTGTAGAATTCTCACCTTCCATATGGGCAACTTGGGTTCAATTCCCAGCCAAGGCACCTCATGCACAGCTACTGCCCATTTGTCAGTGGAGGCTTGAGGCCTGTGTGTTGCTATGATGCTGAACAGGTTTCAGTGGAGTTTATAGACTAAGACAGACTAGAAATAAAGGCCTGGTGATCTACTTCCAAAAATCAGCCAATGAAAACCCTATGGATCACAACAGTCCTATCCACAACAGGTCAAGGGGATGGTCCAGGACCAAGCAGCATTTCGTTCAGTTGTGCGTGGGGTTGCCATGAATTGGAGATGACTCAATGGAAGCTAACAAAAACAAGTAATATATTACTGTATCTATGTATATAATACATAGCAAGCACACAGAAATCAGTACACATAGTAAGCACACAGAAATTAGTACCTGCTATTATCATTTGTTCCATTCCCCTTTAAATAATACCCTTATCTTTTAGGTGCTGCTCTCAATACTGCCAATGCTTAGCCATCTTGGTTTCATCACTTCATTTGGACATCCATTTAAGCAAAGTCAAAACACAGTGAACATTTCTTTAAGCCTGTAGCTATGCGGACTTTGATCACATAATTGATTCTTGATGAATATAACTGCCCTTTGATGCTGAGAGTAGGTCATGTTTATTTCCTAATGGAACAAAACATGATACTCTTCTGATAACCCTACTTTCTGGGATTGCCACTATTTTCCTTTTACTGTTTCTATAAATGGTGGAATCTGGCACCAATAATCCAACGACAGGTGACAGTAACACCACCCTTTTATAAATCTAAGGCCAATGAAGAAAATGGTATCATACAAAGAGTATATTAACAAACCTCCTTGCAAAAATGACAAATCAAGAGTTATCATGTAAGATTTCAGCACCAATTCTTACTCTGTTATTACATTATATGAAATAAATTAATCCTAAGGTGTCATCTTTGCTTCTCTGCTATGTGTAAATGTCACCATTTTATTTAACAATCAGTACTTAATCTGGTACAAAAAAACAAACAAAAATTTTTATCCCCTGGGCCTGTCACTGTTCATTTAAATTTGCTCACTTTCTATACTCTGTACCTTGTGGATAAAATCCTAAGTATATTCTACAACTTTTACATTTTCTTATGGAAAAAGAAAATTCCTCTTAATTTCAGCATCAAAAAAAAAAAGACATTTTAGTAACTAAAATATCTAGATACTTAATAATAGTGAAAACTAACATATTTATTTAAAATTATAGTTTCTCTGTCCACCTAGTGACTTAGCAAACCCACTCCTAAGTATGTACCTTTGAAAAATGAGCACATATATTCACCAAGATATATGTATCAGAATGTGCATAGAAGCTTTATCCAAAATAGTCCAAGACAGCAAACAATTCAAATGCCAGGCAACAATAAAATGAATAATTATTCATACAATGGAATATTTACACAATAGAATACTAGATACAAAAAGCAAAAGTGAACTTATCTTACAAACAACTATGCAGTTACTACACTGAGTGAAACAAGCTGGACAAAATATAGTACATATTATAATATTCCATTTAAATTATTAAATTTTTTGAAAGATTTTATCAGCAGAACATATATTTGACATATATATGTACATATGAAATACGATGACTATTAATGAAGTGAACAAATGTATGTTCACTAGAAAGAGAACATTACCAATGCCTTTGGTACACCATATATGCACTTCCCCAATTATATCACCTTCCTCCTCCCAGAAAAACATACACAAACACAGACATTAAAAATCTCCTTGTGTTTCTAGGTTATAATTATTTTATACATGTGTTGTATTTATCCTTCAAAGCATGGAGAACAGTGCAAAAATACCCACTGATCAGGCCCATGTAATTAGCCAAAAAGAATACAGCTGTGTAAACACCACTCATGTTGAGAATGAAATACTATCAGATTTCCAGAACAGGGGAGATAAATCCCTTTTGCCACCTCCCATCACTATGCACCCCCTTATCCCCATAGTTAACCACTGCCCTGACTCCTAACACCTTAGACTGATTTTTCCCATTGTAAAGGAAAAAGGTAACAACAGACTTGTAACTATTTCTTCTCTACCTGGGATGACAGCTAGGAGTAAATAACCTCCTTGTAAATGTGATAACAACACTGATCATAACTCCTTGTAAACACACTAACAGATATTTATGTTTTCCAGAACATACCTTGTCTGTATAGGTTGTTTACTGTAAAGAAACCTGGAGGAGAGGACTTCAGGAATGGATGAGTAAGCATCTGGGTGGACTCTTATCCCTGTGAAACAAAATTGTTGACTATTACTTAAAAACAATCATTTAAAGTCTCTGGATATAAACCTAAGGTCATACAGCAAACGGAGAAAACACTATTTTCAAAAAATCATCTCAGTAAGAACAATAGGAGTTTATGACACTTCAGTTATGATCTGCTGTCATGCACCACCCCTAGCATTGTGTTAAAAAAAAAATCTCTACTCTGGGAGGATGTGGCAAAAAAGATGGCTGTTCCCTCTAACCCCCAGCAACGACTGTAGGGCTCCAATTTCACCTTGAGAGGGGCAGGCTGCCTGTACCTCTCATTCAGCGCCTCCTCGCAACCTTCATGCTGTAGACGATTTATTCCAGGCAAGCACAACCAAGAGGACTGGGGGATAATTCTCTCATCCAGCCCCCACTTACAGGGCAAAGGCTCTGCCTCAGGTGTAACAGGATGTTAATACTGGGCCTTGATCATTTCCTTTCCTGTATCTGTCTTGTAGGGAGAGGCAAGCCAGGAAGACTAGGGGCTCTCATTCTCCTCAACCAGTGTCCATTCTTAGAGAAGAGGTGTGACTCTGAGAGAAGTAGGTCTCCATCACCTTCCCTAGCTAAGGTACTGTAGCTCTGAGGTTCTGCCTAGGGGGAGAGACAGGCTGTAAGACTGGTAGCTCAGCAGCTCTGAGGGGACTGACATTATTTGTAACACAGCATGAAGAGTTCACGTCAAAGGGCATGAAAACAATGAAGATCTTGGTTGTGAGCAATTAAGGAGCTGGTAGCTCCATGACAGTAGTAACAAACGAAAAGGTAGACAAATTTAACAGAGAGAATCAGGAAAAGAGAGAGACAAAAAGGATCCTCTTGGGATCACACGCATTCCTGGGAGTCCACTGATAGGGGAGGATGGTAGCCCCTGGTCTTCCTGGATTGCCTCTTTCAGCATGGAACCTCCACCCAACCAGTCAGTGGTTTGTGTGCACTATGCTGCATCCATTCAGGAGCTATTGGACTAAGATGTGGAGGAAGGCTTCAAAGTATTCCCAAACCACAAAAAGATCCATTAGCAAGGGAAAGAAGTCTTAACTGCTCAAGGGGCTTAAGCATTACTTCTGATCAATCACTAGTTGAACAATAAGCTATTCTGACACAGGGGCAACTACTAGTAATGTAGGCTTAAAAATAAAATCACAAGCATTTTTGGTAGTCAAGAAGGCTGTGGTGGAGATATATTTCACAGAATTAGTCCAGCCAAATCACTAAATAAACGACAACAACAAGACCAGTGGGGAGATCATTATCCAGAGTTGCTGCAATATATTATCTAAAATTTCCAGATTTCAACAAAAAAATTATGAGACATGCAAGAAATGGAGAAGTGTGACACATTAACAGGACAAAAGGCAAAAAACAGGGATGGCCTTTGAGGGGACTCGGATGCTGGGCTAGCAGACAAAAACTTCAAAACAGCTGTTAAAACATGTTCAAAGAACTAAAGGAAATTACGTTTAAAGAATTTTTAAAAGGTATGACAACAAAGTGGCTTGATACTGCAAGAAGTATTTGGCAGGGTTGAATCCTTTCGTGTTACTTATTCAATCTGTTTGCTGAACGAATAATGCAAGAAGTTGTACTATACAGCATTAGGATTGGAGGAAGACTCATTAAACAACCTGCAATATGCAGATAATACAACTAAGCTCACTGGAAATGAAGACAACTTGAAGCATTTACTAATGAAGGTCAAAGACTACAGCCTTAAGTATGGATTACATGAATGTGAAGAAAATAAATCCTCACAACTGGATTGATAAACAACATGGTGATAAATGAATAAATTGATGTTGTCAATGATTTCATTCTATTGGATTCACAATAGACTGCTCCATGGAAGCAGCAGTAAAAAAATCAAATGATGTATTGCACTGGGAAAATCTGTTGCAAAAGACCTCTTTAAAGTTTCAAAAACACAAATATGTCACCTTGATGACTAAGGTTCACCTGACTCAAGCCATGGTATTTTCAATCTCCTCATATGCATGTAAAAGCCAGACAATGAAAAAAGAAGACAAGAAGGATTGATGCATTCTAACTGTGGTGTTGGTGAAGAATACTGAATATACCATGACTGCCTAAAGAACAAACAAATCAGTCTTAGAAGACATACAACCAGAATGCTCCTTAGAAACAAGGATGGTGAGACTTCAGGCTCACTTACTTTGGACACAACATTAGGAAGGATCGATCGCTAGAAAAGGACACTATATTTGTAAAGTTAGAGAAAATGAGGAGAAATCTCAATGAGATAGATTGACACAATAGCTGCAACAATGGACTCAAACATACCAATGATCATGAAGATAGTACAGGACTGGGCAATGTTTCACTCTGTTATATGTAAGGTCACCATGAGTCAGAAATGATTTGATGGCAATTAACAACACTAACAACAATGATACAATGACTGATCAAATAGAGACTATAGAAAAAACTAGAAATTATTTTTTGAAAAGAACCCAGTTGAAATTCTGGAGTGGAAGAGTACAATAAATGAAATGAAAAATTCACTACATAGGCTCCAGAGTAGATTTGAGCTTACAGAAGAGAGACTCAGTAGACCTGGAGATAAATAAATATGGATTATGTAATCTGATGAACAGAAAGAAAAAAGAATGGAGAAAATTAACATAGACTCAGAGAAATATGGGTCATCATCAAGGGTACCAACATACACATAATGGAACTACTAGAAGGAGAAGAGAGAGGATAGGACAGAGAAAATATCTGCAGGAATAATGGCTGAAAATTTCCCATATTTGATGAAAAACATTAATTTAGACACCCAAGAAGGACAACTAACTCTGAGTAGGATAAATGCAAAGAGATCCACATCAAGACACATCATAGTAAAAATGCTGACAGCCAGATATAATGAGAAAATGTTGAAAGCAGGAAAAGTGAATCACCATGTACAAACCATACATCAATAAGACCAAGAGTTGACTTTCATAGATGCACTGCCAGAATGCAACTGGATTACATATTCAAAGTGCTGAAGGAAAAAGTGCTGAAGGAAAAATGAGCTGTCAACCAAGAATCCTATATCCAAGCAAAGCTATCTTTAAAAAATAAAGGCAAAATAAAGGCATTCCCAGATAAACAAAAATTTAAAGAATTTTTTGCAAGAAATCCTGCATTATAAAAAATTCTAAAGGAAATTCTTCAGAATGAAAGGAGTGACACCAGACAGCAATTAGAACTCATGAAAAAACAAAGATTTCCAGTGAAAACAATTATTTACGTAATGATAAGATGAAATATAATTACATATTGATGTTCCTTTCTTGTTTTAACTGATTGAAAAGGCAATTACATAAAATAATATCTACAAAATCATATTTCGAGGTTATAACATATACAAATATATTTGACAATAAGAATGCAGTGGGTGGTTGTGAATGAAGCTACACTGGAATAAGAAAATGATATCAGATGCTAACACAAATTCACAGAAGAAACGAAAAGAATCAGAAATAGTAAGAAATTTAATACAAAATAAAAAACTCTATAAATATAATGTTGTTCTACTTTCTTCTAGCTTCTTCAGTAGACACGAGATTATATTTTTGGGTGTGTTATACATATAGCCATAATATATATAAAATAATACATAATAACATAATAAATAATAACACAAAAAGGGCCAAAAAGCAATGAAAACAAAAGCTTTTCATTGAAAATACCAATAAAATTGATAAACCTCTAGCCAGGCTAACCAATTAAAAAAGAGAGAAGACACCAAGAGGGTCCATCACAACAAATACCATGGACTTTAACAGGATAATAAAGGAATATTATGAAGAACACTATGTCTATAATTTGATAACTTACCCAAAATAAACCATTTCCTTGAAAGACACGATCTACCAAAACTCACACAAGTAGAAGCAGATCATGTGAATAGACATATATCTATTAAAAAATTGAAGCAACAATTAATAACCTTACAAACAGAAAGCACTAGGCCCAGACTGTTTTACTGGTGAATGCCGCCAAACTTTTAAAGAAGAAATGATATCAATTCTCTACAATTTTTTCCAGAAAATAGAAGCTGTGGGAGCACTTCCTAATGAAGTCTACACAGTCAGCATTAACCTAATATCAAAACCAGACAATAACATTACTAGGAAAGAAAACTACAGACCAATATCTCTCATGAACATAGATGCAAAAACCCTTAACAATATATTAGCAAATCAAATCCAACAATGAATAAAAATAACTTTATAGCACAACCAAGTGAGATTTATGCTAGGTATGCAGGGCTATATCGACATTTTTAAAAAAATGTAATTCATCATGTCAAAAGACTAAAAAAATATATGATCATATCACTAGATGCAGGAAAAGCAAACTAGGAATAGAGGGGACTTCTTCAACTTGATAAAGAACATATACAAAAGTGTACAGCTAACATCATACTTAGTGGTGAGAAACTGGCTGCTCTCCCCCTATTATCAGAACAAGACAAGGATGTCCCCTCTCACAGCTACTATTTAACATTGTACTTGAAGCCCTAGCTAACACAATAAGACAAGACAATGAAGTAAAATAAAATGGTCTCTCTCGGCAAATGATATGATTGTCTAAGTAGAAAATCCCAAATAATAAACAAAAACACTCCTGGAACTAATTAGTGATTATAGCAAGTTGTCAGGATACAGGTTAATATACAGGAGTCAACTGCTTTCCTATACTCAAGCAATGAATAATTGAAATTTGAAATTAAGCACAACAGTATTGACATTAGCACCAAAAAACAAACAAAAAAATGAAATAAGCATAAACCTAAAAAAAAATATGTATAGGATCAATTTGAGGAAAACTACAAAACTCTGATGAAAGAATAAAAGATCTAAATAAATGGAGAAATATTTCATTTTTATGGATAAAAACAAAACCAAAGAAGTTGCCATAGAGTTGAACCTGACTAATGCTGATCCCATGTGTGTTAGAGTAGAACTATGCTCCATAGAGTTCTCAATGACTAAGTTTTCAGAAGCACATTGCCAGGCCTTTCTTCCACAGTGCCTCTGTGTGAATTCAAACTGCAACATTTCAGTTAGCAGCCAAGCACTTAACTGTTTGCACCATCTAGGGACTATGAGTGGTGCAGTTAATATTCTCAGTTGCTAATCAAAAAGTTGGAGGTTTGAGTCCACCCAGAGGCACCTTGGAAGAAAGGCCTGGTGATCTAAAAAATTAGCCATTGAAAATCCTATAGAGCACAGTTCTACTCCGACACACATGGGGTCATCATGAGTCAGAATCGATGTGACAGCAACAATGTTTATAGACAGGGAGATTTAAGATGTGAATTCTTTCCAGCTTGGTCTATAGATTCAACGTCATCCCAATCAAAATCCCAGCAAGTTATTTTGAGGATACTGACAAATTCTAAAGATTATACAGAAAGGAAAAATACCTAGAATAGCCAACACAATACTGAAGAAGAACCAAGTCAGAGAACTGACATTACCAGACTTCAAGACTTACTACAAAGCTACAGTGACCAAGACAGGGTGGTATTAGCATAAGAACAGACACAGAGATCAAAGGAACAGAATAGAGATCCCAGAATAGAACCATACAAATATGGTCAACCAGTCTTTGACAAAGGAGCAAACTGATTAGAGAAAGGACAGTCTTTCAACAAATATTGCTGAAAAAATTGGACATCCACATGCAAAAAAAAAAAAAAAAAGAATCTAAATGCAGATTTAAACCTTTCACAAAAATTTAATAAAAATGTATCACAGACCTAAATATTAAATGTAAAACTATACATTTTCTAGAAGATAACATAGGAGAAAATCTAGGTGACCATGGCTTTGGTGATGACTTTAGATACAGTATCAAAAGTACAACCCATAAAAGAAAAAAAAATTGATAAATTGGTCTTCATTAAAATTAATAACCACAACTTTGAGAAAGACACTATTAAGAGAAAGAAGAAATAAGCCACAGATTGGTAGAAAATATTTTGAAAACACCTGTCTGATAAAGGACTTGTATCCAAGACATACAAAGGACTCTGAAAGCCCAATAATGAGAAAATTACAAAATGGGCAAAAGTTCTGAACAGACACTCCACCAAAGAAAATATACAGATAGCAAAACAGCATATTAAAACATGTTCACCATCACGTGTCATTAGCAAAATGCAAATTAAAATAACAATGAGATACCAATATACACCTATTAGAATGACTAACTTCCAAAACACTGACAACACTAAATGTCAGCAAGGATGTGGAGAAACAGGAATTCTCATCCATTGTTAGTGAGAATGCAAAACATTACAGCCACTCTGGAAGATAGTCTGTCAGTTTCTTACAATGCAAAACATAGGCTTACCATATGATCCAGCAATCATGCTCCTAGGTATTTAACCAAATTTGTTGAAAACTAATGTCCACACAAAAAACCTGCACATGAACATTTATAGCAGCTTTATTCATAATTGCCAAAAATGAGGAGCACCAACAAACATGTCCTTCAATAGGTGAAAGGATAAACAAATGGTGGTACATCCATACAATGGACTATTATTTAGTGATATAAAGAAAAGAGCTATCAAGCTACTAAAAGATATGAAGGAACCTTAAATACATATTGCTAAGTTAAAGAAGCCAGTCTGAAAAAGCTACATACTGGATGATTCCAACTATATGACATTCTAAAAAATGCAAAACTAAACAGACAGTGAAAAGATCAGTGATTGTCTGGGGTCCAGGGAGAAGAGGGGTAGGATGTGTAGGTGGAACCCAGGGCATTTTTAGAGTATTGAAACTATTCTGTATACTATAACGGTGGACATATAGTATTATGCATTTGTCAAACTCAAAGAACTGTAAAACATAAAGAGTGAACCTTAATGTAAAGTATAAACTTTAGCTAATAACAATGTATCAATATTGGTTCATCAGTTGCAACAAATATACCACACTAATGCAAGATGTTAATAACAGAAGGACCTGTGTGTAAGGGGAGAGGGGGTACATGGGAACTTTGTGTAATTTTTCTAAAAATAAATTGTATTTTTTTAAAAAAAAGGCAGGAGGGAATGGAGCTATAAAGAAATAAAGTTCTTTTTTTAATCTTACTAAGAAAATAACCAGAAATATGGTTTAAAATAATTAAAGAAATTAAATGGCACATTAAAAATATGTACTTAATACAAAAGAAGAGCCCTGGTGGCACAGTGATTAAGAGATCCGCTGCTAACCAAAAGGTTGGCAGTTCAGATCTACCAGCCAGTCCTTGGAAACTCTAAGGGGCAGTTCTACTCTGTCCTATAGGGTCACTGTGAGTCAGAATTGACTCAATGGCAACAGTATTTTTTAACACAAAAGAAGGTAGTAAAGGAACAACAGAGGAACAAAACCAGATAAAGACATCGCAAGACAGAAAACTACAGACCAATATCCCTTTTAGATGCAAAAATTGTCAACAATATAGTAGCAAACCGAATTCAGCAACATATAAAAAGGATTAAAACCAAGACCAAGTATGATTTATGCCAGAAATACAACGTTGGTATAATATCCAAAAATAAATCAATGTAATACACAATACTAATAATACAAAGGACAAAAAACATATGATTATTTCAAGATACCAAAAACCAAAACCAAACCCGTTGCCGTTGAGTCAATTCTGAGTCATAGCAACCCTACAGAACAGAGTAGAACTGCCCCATAGAGTCTGCAAGGAGCGCCTGGTGGATTCAAACTACTGACATTTTGGTTAGCAGCTGTAGCACTTAACCACTACGCCACCAGGGTTTCCATTTCAAGATCCGAGCGGGGTGGGGGGGGTGGGGGCAGGGGGAATCATTTTATAAGACCCAACACACTTTCATGGTAAAAAAACTCTCAACAGAGTAGGAATAAAAGGGAACTTCTTAATCTGATAAAGGGCATCAGCAAAACAAGTACAGCTAACATCACATTTAATGGTGAAATACTAAATGCTTCCTTTCTAATATCAGGAACAAGACAAGGATGTCCACTCTCATCAATTCTATCCAAAATGTTCTAGCAAGAAATAGTTTTTGTATATGGGAAATCCTAAAAATCTACTAAAAAACTGTTAGAACCAATAAACAATTACAAGAAAAAAATATAAAATCAATTGTATTTCTACACACTGTCAGTAAACAATCCAAATTTGAAGAAAAAAATTTCCATTTACACTAGTATCAAAAAATATTAAATACTTAGGAATAAAGTTAATAAAACAAATGCAAGACTTGTAGACTGGAAATTACAAAACACTGTAGAAGGAAATTAATGAAGACCTAAAAATAAATGGAAAGACAACAATTTATGGATTGAAGAATTAATATTTTTTATAATGAAAATGCACCAAATAGGGAAAGAATAATCTTTTCAACATACGGTTCTGGGACAACTGCATAGTCACATGCAAAAGAAACAATATGCAAAAATCACCTCAAAGTGGATAATATACCCAAATGTAAGAGTTAAAACTGTAAGACTTTTAGAAGAGAACATATGAGTAAATCTTTGAAACCTCAGGTTAAGCAATGATTTCTTAGATATGACACTAAAAGCATAAGCAATAAAACAGAACATTGATAAGACAGAATTAATCAAATGTAAAAACATTTTGCATCAAAGGATATCATAAAGAAACTTAAAACATCATAGAATAGGACAAAATATTTCAAATCATATATCCGATAAAGGACTTGCATCCAGAATATATAAAAAAGTCTAACAAATCAATAATATGAGAATCCAATTAAAAAAACTGGCAAAGTATATGAACAGACTTTTCTCCAAAGAAGATATTAAAATGACCAATAATCACATGAAAAGATGTTCAACATCATTAGTCATTAGGAAAACGCAAGACCAAACCCCAATGACATACTATTTCACACCCACAAGAATTGGTATAATCAAAAAGACAGATAACAACAACTGTTGTTGAGGATGAGGAGAAATTGGAACCCTCATATATTGCTACTGGGAATGTAAAACAGTAAAGCTACTTTGGAATACAATTTAGTAGTTCCTCAAAAAGTTAGATGTAGAGTTATTGTATGATCCAGATTTGGTACTAATAACTATTTACCAAAGATAAATGAAAACATATGGCTACACAACATTGTACCTGATTGTTCATTGCACCATTATTCATAATAGCTAAAAAGAAGAAACAACTCAAATGTTCATCAGTTGATGAATGGATAAACAAAATGCTGTATATCCATACAAGGGAATATATTTTGCAATAAAAAGGCCTGAAGTAATGATATATTCTAAACATGGATGAACCTCAAAAACATTATGTTAAATTTCTGATTTAGACAGAGACTCATCTCTTCTTGCTCCTGTCCACTAGATACAACTATAAACACTGGTAACAATGCAAGGGACAACCAAAAAAGAACTCTGAACTTGTAAGTGGAAGGTGAACTGGAGGAATGACATAGCAGCAGGGCAACTTATGACTACCCATCCAACAGAAGGTGACCTAGGCCCAGCATTTCCCGACCCCCAACATAGCAACAGAATTTGGCCTAGGTGGGCTCATTCCTCCCCTAGATCTAACAGGAATCCCGCCAAAAACACAAGGCCAGACAGTGGAACCAGCAAGGGGGATTTATTAGAAACCCTGCTGACAATAAGTAGCCAGGGCTTGAGACTTTCCTTACATCACCATATGGCAGGAGGCATTGGGTGATGTAAAAGGGGTCATATTACAACAAGTTACAACAAGTGGCTCAGAAAGTACTCTTCTCCACCAGGCCTGAGACTTCTCTCCCCATTCAAAGACACTGTGCAGAACACCAACTAAAAATGACAGTGGACTTCTCAACTTAAACTATGGAGGCCAGAAGAAAGTGGCATAATATTTTTCAAGTGTTGAAAGAAAAGAATTGTCAAATGTAAATTCTATATTTGGCAAACCATCCTTAAGGAATGAAGGGGAAATAAGGACATTCTCAGATGGAAAAAAAAAAAAAGACCTAAAATAAAGTTTTCACTAGCAAATGCAACTTATGTAAGAATGGCTCTACCATGTCCAGAAAGGACATGATAAAAGAAGGAATCTTGAAGCATAAGGAGGGAAGAACAGGAAGCACAGAAATAAGAGAAAATGTAAAAGATTATCGTTCTCATGAGTTTTCTAAATAATATGTGATCACTGAAACATTATAACACCATCTGATACTAAAGACAAAGTTATTTAAAAGAGGGGAGGGTAAGGGAGACTATACTGAAGTTAGGTTTCTACATTTCAAGCAAAATGGTAAACGGTTGATACTAGTAGGTTATAACGGGTCACGTATGTATACTGTAATTCCCAGAACAACCACTAAGGAAACTATACAAAGTGATACACACAAAAACACTATAAATAAATCAAGTCAGAATCCTAAGAAAAAAAGTTGAGTAACATACAGGAATGCAAGGAAAGAAAAACAGAAGAATGATAAACAAAATAAACAAATATAAAGCCAATAATAAACTGGTAGAATAAAGCCCTAGCATATCAATAATTACATTAAATTCAACCAGTTGCCATATATTCTGACTCATGTGTGTGAGAGTATAACTGTGCTCCATAGGGTTTTTGATGGCTGGTTGTTTGGAAGTAGATCGCCAGGCCTTTCTTCCAAGGTGCCTCTGGGAGGATTCAAACTTCCAGTCTTTTGGTTAGCAATTGAGCACATTAACCATTTGCACCACTCAAGGACCCACATTAAACATAAATGGTCTAAATATACTAAAAGGTAGAAGATGGTCAAGTGGATAAAGAAACGATAATCCAACTATATGCTGTTTAAAAGAAACTCACATCAAAGTCAACAACACAGGAAGGTTGAAAGTAAAGACATGAAAAATGACATACCATGCAAACAATAATTTAAAAAAAGCAGGAGTGGCTATATTAATATCAGATACAGTAGACTACATAGGAAAAAAATTATTAGAGATGAAGAGGCACATTGCATAATGAGAAAAGGATCAATTCAATAGGAAGACATAACAATCCTAAACATGTACACACTAAAAGAAAAGGGGAGGGGAGAGAATGTCTCAAAATACATGAAGGAAAACTGATGGACCTGAAAGGGAATTCAACATCCCTCTCGATGAAACTGACAGAATTACTACAGAAAATCAGCAAGGATACCAAAGATCTGACCAACACAATCAACCATCTCTATCTCCCTATTTATCTCTCTATCTCCCTATGTATCAATCTTTCCTGATCGATCGATATAGATAGAGCACCCCACCAAAAAAATGGCAGAATACACTTTTTTTTTCAAGTGCCCAGGAACCTTCACCAGGATCAGTCATACCTTGGCCATAAAACAAACATCAACACATTTCAAATAATTGAAATCAGAGGACAAGATGGCAGAGTAGTCAGGCGTTTCCTGTTGTCCCTCTTACAGCAAAGATCCCAAAAAAACAAGTGAATCAATTATATATGACCATCTGGAGCCCTGAACATCAAAGGCAAAGTTGAGGAATCGGACTGAGTGGCAGGGGAAGGGCGAGACAGTTAAGAAGCAGCAAGGAGTTGCCAGACCTGACCCGGCCAGAACTGTTACCCTGCAGCCGGCACCCACAGTGAGGTGAACAGCAGCACTCGGGACGTGTTTTCCACATCGAGAGAGACTGAGCAGCAGAGAATCTACTCAAGCCTCTAGAACCAGTGAAAAGTGGTGCTTAATCAGCAAAAGATAAGTACATGTGTCTAACCTACCGCATGGATCAAAAACCACCCCGTTTGGGAAAACCCTCTCTCCCATTTACCTGCCCCCTCCCTGCTCTGCACTGGGTCTCCAGCTGGCTTCAGCCATTGTCGCATCCCCTAGGCAGAAGTAAGGACCCATAACACGCCCTGAGCCATTCTCCTGGCCTTGGAGAGGGAACAAATTAACTAATGGGGAAAAGATAATCTACCAGCTCCCTTAAGCCAGGAACTTAGGGTAGGCACAGCTCCTTTGCCTAGGCACAGGCATAAGGGGTCCACAGACTTTGAAAGCCTTTCACCTCTGCATAGACTTGTGTGGGACCATTTCAACAGCATAGGCCCTCATTAGCACAGTACAACAGGGTATATACCTGAAGCCTAACTTCAACTGTCAACTATATGGTGAAGTGGCATGTTCATGACATTTGACACCACTCTTCCCATTAAGCAGAGTCCTCCTCTATCCACATCAGGGACGTGGAGACTGGTGGCTCCACCCAAGCCACATAGCCACCTGTGACAGAAGTCTAAGAATAAGTACTGCCCCCCAGTCCTTACAGCCAACAGCATTAGGTGCCCATAGTCTGGCTGCAAAACCTACCCACAACACACTCTAGGGAACAGGGACATGCTTTACTCCCAGACGTGCGGGGCAGCCAGCAGCCCCCTGCCTTGCTCAGCACATGACCCCCTACTGCAGTCAGACATCTGTGCCTACACCAATCACCTCTGCCTATCTAGGACTGTAGGTGAGAGCATGCACCACACACTTGGTGACCGATGATCTGGACACCTGAGATGAATCCATACAAGAAAAGTAAACGGACTCCTGGGCTTACATACCTAGGAATAGATCTAACTACCTCGAGAAAGGACATTAGAGCTTCAAAGGTGCCAAAAATCAAACTGGCTCATACGCGCAGCCTATTTGGGCATATGAAAACAAAACAAGAAGCTAGGACACAGTAAGCAAACATTAAATAAATATAATAACTTATTGATGGTTCGGAGACAATAGTCAATATCAAATCACATAAAGAGGCAATCCATAATGGCTTCAGCAAGCTCCCAAAAGGAAGAAAACAGAAATTTTCCAGAGGAGGAAAATTTCTTGGAATTACCAGAGGCAGAACACAAAAGATTAATCTGCAGAACTCTTCAAGAAATTAGGAAGAAAATTAAGCAAAACGCAGAACACACAATAGAGGAAATTTAAAAGATTAGAGGAGAGCATAATGATAAATTTAACAGGCTGCAAGAATCCACAAAGCGACAGCAATCAGAAATCCAGAAGATTAACAATAAAATTTCAGAATTAGATGACTCAATAGAAAAGTCATAGGAGCAAAATTGAGGCAATGGAAGTCAGAATTAGTGAGACTGAAGATAAAGCACTTGACACCAACTTATTTGAGGAAAAATCAGATAAAATGATTTTAAAAAATGAAGAAACCCAAGGAATTATGTGGGACTCTATCAAGAGGAATAACCTACGAGTGACTGGAGTACCAGAACAGGGGGGATAACAGAAAATACAGAGATAATTGTTGAATGGCAGAAAACTTCCCTGATATCATGAAAGATGACAAGGTATCTATCCAAGATGCTCATCAAACCCCACATAAGGTAGATCCCAAAAGAAAGTCACCAAGACATATTATAATCAAACCTGCCAAAACCAAAGATAAAGAGAGAAGTCTAAGAGCAGGTAGGGATAAATGAAAAGTCATCGACAAAGGAGAGTCAAAAAGACTAAGCTTGGACTACCCAGCAGAAACCATGCAGGCAAGAAGGCAATGGGATGACATACAGAAAGCCTTAAAGTAAAAAAATTGCCAGCCAAGAAGTATACATTTAGTAAAATTGTCTCTTAAACGTGATGGTGAAATTAGGGCATTTCCAGATAAACAGAAGTTTAGGGAATTTGCAAAAACCAAACAAAAATTACAAGAAATCCTAAAGGGAGTCCTCCAGTTAGAAAAACAGTAACAACAGATAACAACCCAAGACTAGAACACAGGACAGAACAACCAGATATAAACCCAGATAGGGAAGTCACAAAAATAAATCAAAGCTAAAACACTGAAAATAGGAAAACAGAAATGTCAATATGTTAAAGATGACAACATTAAAACAAAAAAGAAGGACTAAAAAATGTCATAGATATTTCATACGGAGGGGAAGTCAGAAAGATATAAAGAAAAGACTGGCTTAAACTTAGAAAAAAAGAGGTAAATACTCAGATAACCACAAAGGAAACTAACAATCCTACACATGAAAATAAAAGAACAAGAAAAACATAAAGACTCAGCAAATACAAAATCAACAACAATGAAAAAGATGAAAAGAAAATACATAAAGAAAAACAACTCAGCACAGAAAATTAAGTAAAACAAACTATCAACAACACACACAAAAAAAACATCAAAATGACGGCACTGAACTCATACCTATCAATACTTATGCTGAATGTAAATGGACAAAATGCACCAATAAAGAGACAGAGAGTGGCAGAATTGATTAAAAAAACACGATCCGTCTATACGTTGCCTACAAGAGACACACCTTAGACTTAAAGACAAAAAACAAACTAAAACTCAAAGGATGGAAAAAAATGTATCAAGCAAACAACACTCAAAAAAGAGCAGGAGTGGCAATATTAATCTCTGACAAAACAGACTTGAAGGTAAAATCCACCACAAAGGGTAAGTAAGGACACTCTATAATGATTAAAGGATCAGTTCACCAGGAGAACATAACCATAATAAATATTTATGCACCCAATGACAGGGCTCCAAAATACATAAAACAAACTCTAACAACATTGGAAAGAGAGATAGACAGTTCCACAATAATAGTAGGAGACTTCAATACTCCACTTTCGGTGAAGAACAGAACATCCAGAAAGAAGATTAATAAAGACACGGAAGATCTGAATGCCACAATGAACCAATTTGATCTCATAGACATATACCGAACACTCCACCCAACAGCAGTCAAGTATACTTTTTTTCCCAACACATATGAAACATTCTCCAGAATACACCACATATTAGGCCATAAAGCAAGCCTTAACAGAATCCAAAGCATCGAAATATTACAAAGCATCTTTTCTGACCATAAAGTCATAAAAGTAGAAATCAACAACAAAAAAAGCAAGGAAAAAAAATCAAACACATGGAAAATGAATAACACCTTGTTCAAAACCTACTGGGCTACAGAAGAAATTAAGGATGGAATAAAGAAATTTACAGAATCGATTGAGAATGAAAATACATCCTACCAGAACCTTTGGGACACAGCAAAAGCAGTGCTCAGAGGTCAGTTTAGAGCAATAAATGCACACATCCAAAAAGAAGAAAGGGCCAAAATCAAAACATTAACCCTGTAACTCGAACAAATAGAAAGAGAGCAGCTAAAGAAGCCCTTGGGCACCAGAAGAAAGCAAATGATAAAAATTAGAGCAAAATTAAATGAAAATAGAGAATAGAAAAAAAAATGGAAAGAGCTAACAAGACTAAAAGCTGGTTCTTTGAAAAGATCAACAAAATCGATAAACCACTGGCCAAACTGACAAAAAAAAAAAAAAATAACCAGAGAGGAAGCAAATAACCCAAACGAGAAATGAGATGGGTGATATCACAACAGACCCAACTGAAATTAAAAGAATTGTAACAGCATACTACAAAAAACTGTACTCTTAACAAATTGAAAACCTAGAGGAAATGTACAAATTTCTAGATCATGCTACCTATGAAAACTAACTAAAGTAAACCTATAACTAAAGAATAAATTAAAAAGGTAATCAAAAAACTCCCAACAACAACAAAAAAGCCCTGGCTCTGACAGTTTTCACTGGAGAATTCTACCAAACGGTCAGAGAAGAGTTAACACCACTACTACTAAGGGAATTTCAGAGCATAGAAAAGGATGCAATACTCCCAAACTCATTCTATGAAACCAGCATAACCCTGATACCAAAACAAGGTAAAGACACCTCATAAAAAGATAATTAAAGACCAATATCCCTCATGAACACAGACACAAAAATCGTCAACAAAACTCTAGCCAATAGAATACAACAACATATCAAAAAAAGAATGCACCATGACCAAGTGGGATTCATACCAGCTATGCAGGGATGAGTCAACATTAGAAAAACAATTAATGTAATCTATCACATAAATAAAACAAAAGACAAGAACCACATGATCTTATCAATTGATGCAGAAAAGGGATTTGGCAAAGTCCAACACCTATTCAGGACAAAAACTCTCAGCAAAATAGGATTAGAAGGGAAATTCCTCAACATAAAAAAGGGCAT
>NW_004444297.1:576816-597982 GCF_000243295.1 Trichechus manatus latirostris | reverse complement strand
CCAATGGAACAGAATTGAGAATCCAGACATAAATTCATTCACCTATGAGCAGCTGATATTTGACAAAGGCCCAAAGTCCATTAACTGGGGGAAAAGACAGTCTCTTTAACAAATGGTGCTGGCATAACTGGACATCCATCTGCAAAAAACAGAACAAGATACATACCTCACACCATGCACAAAAACTAACTCAAAATGGATCAAAGATCTAAATCTAAAATCTAAAATGATAAAGACCATGGAAGAAAAAATAGGGATAATGCTAGGAGCCCTAATATATGGCATAAACAGAATACAAACCATAAGTAACAAAGAAGAAACACTGGAAGAGAAACGAGATAACTGTGAGCTCCTAAAAATCGAATACTTACGCTCATCAAAAGAATAAAAAGAAAACCTACAGACTGGGAAAAAAAATTTGGCTACAACAAATCCGATCAGGGTCTAATCTCTAAAGTATACAAGATACAGTAAAACCTCAACAACAAAAAGACAAATAACCCAACTAAAAAATGGGCAAAAGATATGAACAAGCACCTCACCAAAAAGACGGCTAACAGATACATAAGGAAATGCTCACAATCATTAGCCATTAGAGAAACGCAAATCAAAACTACAATGAGATACCATCTCACCCCAATAAGGCTAGCATTAATCAAAAAACACAAAATAATAAATGTTGGAGAGGCTGTAGAGAGACTGGAACACTTATATACTGCTGGTGGGAATGTAAAATGGTACAACCACTTTGAAATAGATTTCACGCTTCCTTAAAAAGCTAGAACTAGAAGTACCATATGATTCAGCAGTCCCACTCCTTGGAATATATCCTAGAGAAATAAGAGCCGTCACATGAATAGATATATGCACACCAATGTTCACTGCAGCACTGTTCACGATAGCAAAAAGATGGAAACAACCTAGGTGCCCATCAACAGATGAATGGATAAACAAATTATGGTATATTCACACAATGGAATACTACACAACAATAAAGAACAATGATGAATCCTTGAAACATCTCATAACATGGATGAATCTGGAAGGCATTATGCTAAGTGAAATTAGTCAGTCGCAAAAGGACAAATATTGTATGAGACCACTTTTATAATAACTCAAGAAAAGTTTTAAACACAGAAGAGAACATTCTTTGATGGTTACGAGGATGGGGAGGGAAGGTGAGGGTTATTTACTAACTAGATAGTAGACAAGAATTATCTTAGGTGAAGGGAAGGACAACACACAATACTGAGGAAGTCAGCACAACTGGAACAAAGCAAAAGCTAAGAAATTTCCTGAATACAACCAAACACTTTGAGGGACAGAGTAGCAGGGGTGGGGGTCTGGGGACCATGGTTTCAGGGGATATCTAGGTCAAATGGCATAACAAAATTTATTAAGAAAATGTTCCACATCCCATTTTGGTGAGTGGCATCCGGGGTCTTAAAAGCTTGCAAGTAGTCATCTAAGATGCATCAATTGGTCCCAATTCACCTGGAGCAAAGGAGAATGAAGAACACCAAAGACACAAGGAATATATTAGCCCAAGAGACAGAAAGGGCTCCATAAACCAGAGACTCTTATCAGCCTGAGATCAGAAGAACTAGATGGTGCCCAGCTATCACCAATGGATGCCCTGACAGGGAACACGACAAAGGGTCCCCAACAGAGAAGGAGAAAAGTGGGGTGCAGAACTCAAATTTTAGTGGAAAAAAAAAAAAAACAGACTTAATGGTCTTACTGAGACTGGAGGGACCCAAGAAGACATGGCCCCAGACTCTCTGTTAGCCCAGAACTGAAACCATTCCTGAAGCCAACTCTTCAGACAAAGATTAGACTGGACTGTATAAGACATAAAATGATACTCAAGAAGAGACTGCTTCTTAGTCAAAGTAGATACATGAGACTAAATGAGCAGCTCCTGTCTGGAGGCGAGATGAGAAGGCAAAAAGGAACAGGAACTGGTTGAATGGACACGGGAAATCTGGGGTGGAAAGGAGGAATGTGCTGTCACATTATAGAGAGAGCAACTAGGGTCACATAACAATGTGTGTATATATTTTTTTTAATGAGAAACTGACTTGAACTGTAAACTTTCATTTAAAGCACAAAAAAACCCTAAAATCATAAAGTGTGTCTTTAACCATATAGAATCCAACTACAAATCAGTAACAGGAAAAAAAAAAAAAAGGAAAATACCCAAACACTTGGAAATTAAAAAACACACTTCTAAATACCCTATGGGTCAAATAGTAAGTCTCAAAGGATATAAACAAAAATAGACAGAACTGAATGCAAATGAAAATACAACATATCAAAATGCGTGGGGCACAGCTATACTACTACTGAGAGAGAAATTTATAGCATGAAATGCTTATATCAGAAAAGATGAAATAACTCAAATTGATTATATAAATTAACATCTCAAGAAACTAGAAAAAGAGTAAAATAATCCCAAAGCAAACAAAGAAAGGGAGGGGGGAGGGAATAAGGGAAGTGCAAAAGTCAATAAAATTGAAAATAGGAAAAAAAATCAAAGAAGCAAAAAGTTGTTTCTTTGACAAAATCAATAACACTGATAAACCTCTAGCAAGACTGACATAGATTAAAAAGAAAGAAGATAACAGGGAATACAAAAACCAACTTTACACAAATGAATCTGTCAATTTAGAAGAAATGGACCTATTCCTAAAGAACCACAAACTAACAAAACTTAAATCAAGATGGAACAACGGGAACAGTTCTATAACCATTAAAAAATTGAATTCATAATTAAAATAGCTGCTTAGGAAATGTCCAGGCTTACATGGTTTCACTGATAACATATAAAGAATTAACACCAATTTTATACAATCTCCTCCAGAAAATAAAAGGAGGAACATTTCCTAAATTATGTTATAAGGCCAGTATTATCCTGATACCAGAATCATACAAAGACAACACAAAAAAAGAAAACTAAAGAGCAATATCTCACATGAACTTTGATGCAAAAATGCTGAAAGAAATATCAGCAAATCTAATTCAACAATGCATAAAAAGAATTATTCATCATTACAAAGTGAGATTTCTTCCAGGTATGCAAAGCTAGTTTAACATTTGAAAACCAGTCAGTGCAACCCACCACACCAACAGGCTAAAGAAGAAAACGTAACAACTGACACAGGAAAAGCATTTAAAAATTCCAACAACCATAAAAACTCTTAGGAAGCGAGCAATAAAGAACTACTTCAATTTGATAAAGTATCTAAACCAAAACAAAAACTACAGCTATCATCATATTCAAAGATGAAAGACTGAATGCTTTCCCTCTAAGATCAGGAAGAGACAAGGATGTCGGGGTTCCCACTACTATTATTTAACATAGTACTGGAAGTTCTTGCCACTACAGTATGTCAAGAAAAATAAATAAAAGACATAAATTGGAAAGGAATAAATAAAACTGTCCCTGTTTGTAAATGACATGATTGTCTATGTCCAAAATCCCAAAGAACCTACCAAAAAAACAAAAACTTCCTAGAACTAATAAGTGAGTTTAGCAAGGTTGCAGGATATAAGATCAAGCATAATACCAATAATATTTCTATATATTAAATAGGAACATGTGGAAAAAATAAAAACACAAGAATTTATAATTATGTTAAAGAAAATGAAACAATTAAGTACAAACTTAACAGAACATATATAGGATTTGTATGCTGAAAATTTTAAAATGCTGATGAAAGAAATCAAAGAAGATATAAATGAACAGATAAACATATCATGTTCATGGATTGGAAGGGTCAACATATTAAAGACACCAGCTCTCCTAGAATTGATCTATAGGCTCATCGCAATTCCTATCAAAATCCTGACGAGCCTTTCTGTAGACACGGACAAACTTATTCTAAAATTTATATGAAAAGGCTCTAGATTAGTTAAAAGAATCTTGACAAAGAATAAAGTGGGAGGAATCACTACCCAATAATAAGCCTTACTATATAGCTACAGTTATCAAGACTGTGCGGTACTGGTGAAGAGAAAGACACATAGATCAACGTAACAGGACGAAGAACTCAAAAATATACCAACATAAGTATGGCTGATTCTGGCAAAGGTGCAAAAACAATTCAGTGGAGGAAGGATAGACAAGTGATATTGGAATAACCAGACATCCATAAGCAAAAAAAAAAAAAACTTAATCTAAATCTGACACCTGATACAAAAATTAACTCAAAATGGATCACAGATCTAAATGTAAAATTAAAAACTAGAATATAAGTATGAGAAAAATCTTCAGGATCTAGGAATAGGCAAGGAATTCTTATATTTGACACCAGAAGCACAATCCATAAAAGGAAAAACTGGTAAAGATAAAATTGTCAAAATTAAAAACTGTGGCCATGCAAAAAGTTCCATCTGTTAAGAAGATGGAATAACAAGCTACAGACTAGGAGAAAATATTTGCAGGCCAACCAAATAGCAAACAGAGGACCAGTATCTACAGAGAAAACTCACAAAACTCAATACCGAAAAAAAAATTTGACTAAATATGGTCAAAAGACATGAACAGAAACTTCACAGAGAGGATATACAGATGACAAGCGCATAAAAAGATGTTTAATATCACAGCCATTGGTTAAATGCAATTAAAACTACAACGAACTATCAGTATGTACTATCAAAAATTTTTTTTTTAAAAAGTGATACAATCAAATGCTGGGGAGTATCATAAAAAACAACAAACAACTAAACGTGCAACTACAATGCAATCCAAAAAATTGTGCTCTTGGACATTTATCCCAGAGAAATGAAAATTTATGTTCACATGAAACCCTTTTCATGAATGTTTATAGCAACTTTATTTGTAACAGCCAAAAGATTGGAAAGTACCCAGATGGTCTTCAATAAGTGAATGGTTAAACCAACTTTGGAATATCTGTAACATGGCATACTACTCAGCAATAAAAAGGACTGGAGTTTTGATACGTGCAAAAACTTGGAAGAATCTCCAGGGAATCAGGCTGAGTGAAAAAAAAAAAAGCCAATTCCAAAAGATCCAATCTCCAGTCAGCCGTGCTTCATAGAGTCATAAGAACCATATATATGTTTTAATAGGTTTATTTAGGTATATTTTATATAACATAAAGTTCACGTGATTAAAGTTTGTAGTCTTAATGTCTTTTAGTATATGTAAAGAGTTGTGAAACCATCATAATCTAATTTTCAAATATTTCCATCACCCCAAAAGTAAACTTTACTCATTTGCATTCACTCCCTACCCTTTTCCATCTTCCCCCCACCAAAACTGTAAGCAACAGTCTATCTATTTTCTGTCTCTATAAATTTTCCTGTTGAGGATATTTTATACAAATAAATCATACAATATGTGGTCTTTTGTGACTGGTCTCATTCACTTACCATAATGTATTCAATCATTGAATATATGTTTAATTAGAGTCTAAGATGAAGAGGAGCAGGAACAAGGCAGAAAAAAACCCGTAAGGTATGAAGAAAAATGCCATCATACCAGGTACATCATACTTAAACTTCTGAAAGCCAAAGAATACAAGAATAAATAAAGTTTATGAATGAATCTAAAACTAACTAAAAAAAAAAAAAAAATACAAAGAGAAGACTGACAAACCCAAATGGTTTTTGTTTTGTTTTTGGAAAATGGTAAAATAATAATAAACCATTGGAAAAACTTATCAAGAAACAAAAGCCACAAATTATCAACATAGGAATTATCACCATTGCAGAGTATGGAGACCCATGCATAATATTATAAGCAAATACCAAGAAAAACACAACTTCACAAAACGAGAAAGTTAGGACATATTAATTGCCCTATACTATTAATTAGTCTCTATAATGAAAATTCTTCCTACAAATGATATCCAGGGCCAGGTGGTGAAATTGTGAACATTTCTATATAATTGGGAAAGCAAAAAAAAACCCACCAATCTTGTACAACCTCTTCCAGAGAATGGAAAAGGTAAAAACACTCCCCCTAAATTTTTATGAGTCTTCTATAAACTCTACACCAAAAAGATGAGGATATTATTAGAAAGCCAAATCAAAATTTTAAATCCCTCCTGAAGAAACAGAGAAAAAAACAAAAAACAAACATTTATTTTTGACAAACAGAATCCAAAGATGCATCAATTATAAAGCATCATGTACAAATTGTGTTAATCCAAGAATAAATTCTTGTTAGTTTATCATGTTGGATTAGAAGATAAGGACTTCTAAACAGTTATTATAAATATGTTTAAAGAACTAAAATAAAATCATACTTAAAGAATTAAAGGGAGGTATGATAACAATGACTCATCAAATACAGAATATCGATAAAGACCAATAAATTATTTTTTAAATCTTAATTGTAATTAGAGAAAAGTACAGTTAATAAAATGAAAAATTCACTACAAGGGCTGAAGAGTAGATTTGAGCTGTCAGAAAAATCAATCAGCAAACTTGAAGGCAAAGAGATTATGTTATGTGATGAACAGAAAGAAAAGAATGAAGAAAAATGAACACAGCGTCAGAGAAATGTGAGAGCCGATCAAGAGTACCAACACACACATAATGAAGATACCAGAAGGAGAGGAGAGAGAGAACAGGACAGAGAAAATATCTGAAGATATAACAGCAGAAAATTTCCAAAATTAGAATAAAGACACTGATCTATATAGCCAAATAGGCCAACAAACTCCAAGTAGGATAAATGCAAACAGATCTACATCAAGACACATTATAGCCAAAATGCTGAAAGCCAAAGATAAAGAGGACATGTTGAAAGCAGGAAGATTTGCAAGGGATCAAAAAAGAAGTCACATGGGGAATTAGAAAATTAAAATGTAATTTCATCATGTACAGGAAGACATCAATAAGACCAACAGCTGATAACAGAAACACTGGCAGAATACACTGATACTGCATATTAAAGTGATGAAAGATAAAGAATCCCATATCCAAGCAAGACTAATTCTAAAAAAGGAGGTGAAATAAAGACATTCCTAAATAAACAAAAACTGAAAGAATTTGTTGTTGGAAGTTCTGCATTACAAGAAATTCTAAAGGAAATTCTTCAGCATGAAGGAGGTGACACCAGACAGCAGTTAAAACCCATATAGAAAAAACAAAGATATGCAATAAAAATGACCATATTTGCAACGATAAAACAAAGTATAATTGCATTTTGATGTTTTTTTTTTCTTATCTTAGCTGATTTAAAAGGCAATAGTATAAAGCAAAATTTATAAAATCATATTTTGGTATATGACATAAGAATGGAGTATATCTGACAATAAGTACACAACGTAGGGGGTGTGAATGAAGTTATTTTGTAATAAGGAAATGAAACCAGATGGTAACACAAATTCACAGGAAGAAATTAAGGGAATCTGAAATGATAAATAAGAAGGTTAATAGAAAAATTAAAAAATCCATAATGTTCTTCTTACTTCTAGCTTCCTCAAAAGACATAAGATTACATAAAGTATTTTAAAAGACCCAGTTTGAATTTTAGAGATTAAAAATATACATAGTCTGAGATGAATAATACACTAGAAAAGACTAATAACAAACTAGACATGGCAAAATAAATGATTAGTGAACTCGTATATATAGTAATAGAAACTATTAAAATAAGTAACATTGGGAGAAAAAAAGAAAAATGTCGAAGAGCCATCAGTAAGAGGTGGAAGAACTTTAAACATGCTAATTTATGTGTAATTGGAGACACCAAAAGAGTGGAGGGGAAGTAAAAAAAATACTGATAAGATAATGGCCAACTTTTTTTCCAAAGTTTATGAAAACAGTAATCCCACAGATCCAAAAGTCAACAAATTCCCAACAAAAAGAAATATAAAGAAAACTCAACAAAAACATATCTAAATAAAATTGTTCAAACTCAGGGATAATAAGATAAAAAAAATCTTAAAATCAGCCAAAAAAGACACATTATGTATAGAGGAGCAAAGATAAAGATTACCGTAGATTTCTTCCTGGAAATAATGCAAACAAGAAGACAATGAAATATTTTTGAAGTACTGTGGGAGAAGGGGACTGTCAATCTAGAATATTCACTGAAAATAAGCTGAAAACAAGGCATTTTTACATATAGGAAAGCTGAATAAGAATGTACTTCATTAAGCCCTGCACTAAGATAAATCTTAAAAGATGTCCTTCAGGAAAAAGGAAAATTATACCAGATGAAAACATGGATCTACACAAAGGAATGAAGAGTACTGGAAACAGTAATCATAGGTTAATGCATAAGACTTTTTCTTATTATTTATACCTCTTTAAAAGACAGTTGACTCAGCTTGACCAAGGCAAGGTCATGGAAGCTCCATAGACACATCCAAACTCCCTGAGGGACCAAATTACTGAGATGAGGGCTGGGGACCATGGTCTTGGGGAACATCTAGCTCAACTGGCATAACACAGTTTATAAAGGAAATATTCTACATCCTACTTTGGTGAGTAGTGTCTTGGGTCTTAAAAGCTTGTGAGCGGCCATCTGAGATACTCCACTGGTCTCACCCTATCTGGAGCAACAGGGAATGAAGAAAACCAAAGACACAATGGAAAGATTAGTCCAAAGGACTAATGGACCACAACTACCACAGCCTCCAACACACTGAGTCCAGCACAACTAGATGGTGCCTGGCTACCACCACTGACCACTCTGACAGGGATCACAATAGAGGGTCCTGGACAGAACTGGAGAAAAAATGTAGAACAAAATTCTAACTCACAAAAAAAGGTCAGATTTACTGGTCTGACAGAGACTGGAGAAACTCCGAGAGTATGGCCCTGAGGTTCACCCTTCAGCCAAAGATTAGACAGGACCATAAAACAAAATGAGGCTAAATAGGCACACCAGCCCAGGGGCAAGGACAAGCAGGCAGGAGGGGACAGGAAAGCTGGTAATGGGGAACCCAAGGCTGAGAACGAGAGAGTGTTGACATGTCATGGGGGTGGCAACCAATGTCACAAAACAATATGTGTATTAATTTTTTAATGAGAAACTAATTTGCTCTGTAAGCCCTCATCTAAAATACAATAAAAAAAGATTATATAAATCAATAATTACAACAATGTATCACTGGGTGTATAACATACATAGACATTATATGTAGCAGTTGTAGCAAAAAATGAGGAAGCTGAAGTAGTAAAGGTTTTCTATATTACTGGAATTAATTTAGTGTAAATCTAAAGTAGACTCTGAAAGTTAACATTTATATTATAAGCCCTAGAGAATCTACTAAGAAAAAACCTCAATATATGATTAAAAATCATTAAAGAAATAAAATGGTATCATCCAAAATTCTACTTAATACAAGAGAAGTTGGTAAGGAGAAACACAGGAAAAAATAACAGCGAGTCATATGGAAAACAAAAAGCAAAACGACACAGATAAATCCAACCACATCAAGAATAACATTATATGTGAATGGATTAAGCTACCCAAGCAAAAGTAAGAGATTTTCAGACTAAGCAAGAAAATAAGAACAATCTATATGCTGTATACAGAGACATACATTATATTCAAAGATACAAACAAGTTAAAAGTAAAAAAATGGAAAAGATATGCCATAGAAAGTCTAACCATAAGGGAGCTGGAGTGGCTATATTAATATCAGGCAAAATAAGACACAAATGTTACTATATATTTTATAACAATAAAAAGGTCAAGTGATCATTAAGATATAAACATTATAGACATTTTTGCCCCTAACTACAGAGTCCTAAAACACATCAAGCACAAATGGACAGAACTGAAAGGAAAGATGGACAAGTCAAAAATAATATTTGCAGACTTCAATGCTTTACTTTTATCTATTGTATAAAACAACTAGGCACAAAATTAAGAAAATAAAAATCACAAGTATATACAAGGTCCAAACATTATCGAACAAACAGACCAAACAGACATCTACAGAACACTGCATCCAACAACATGAGAACACAAATCCTTTGCATGGACAAACGGAACATTTTCCAGAATGCGCCATATACTAGGCCACAGGACAAACACCAGTATATTGAAAAGGACTGAAATAAAACAAACTATGTTCTCTGATCACACTCATTCAAATTAGAATTCAACAACAGAGAGAAATTAGGGAAATATACAAATATGTGCAAATTAAACCACACTGTACCAGATAACCAATAGATCAGAGAAGAAATCACACAAGCAATTAGAAAATATAAAACACAACCAATTTTTAAAGCAAAAAGATTAAATATTATTTTAGACATAAAATATGAGTTGAAAATTTCATCAAATGGTTAAGCATTTAACTTACAAAATTTACCTCAGAAGAAAAGAACATAAAATAAATTATAATGAATCAATTTCAAGTTTTTAATAAAATGTTTCAATAAAACACATGACAAAAATACTACAAAGATACGGAGGCAGGGCGGTGGGATCAATGGAATGTTACTATTGTGAGGTTATAGTTACATAAATGGTGCTATATCTTCAGTCTAAGTAAATCAAGATAAGTAAACAATTTGTATGTCAACCACTAGAGCAACCAGTGAACCAACCAGTAAACAAAGAGCTATAGGTAACATTTTGCTACTATTTTGTCATTAAAAAATTACCATAAAATGTTATCTTCTAGAATATGCTCCATATTCACCCGTCTGTTTTCCACTAGGCTGTACCTCAGAAGTATACCTGCATCATAAAAGTCAAACCGGGCACATATTGGGAACTAAAGAAACATTTAGGCAATCAATGAAAAAATTTAATTGGAGTACATTAAGCAAATGATGACAGTAAAGATTCACTGTTAGGGAAGACTGTTTGCCTTAAAAGAAATTTTTTATTTTATTAATATAAGATTGGATTAAATGGTCATAAAATATGTTGCAAAAAATAGTATTTGTGGAGCTGTCTCCTAGTAATGGTTGAGTATCTGTTTCAGCCCAACCAGTCTGCTGAGAAAAACTGGGAAATATTAAATATATTATTTGAAGGCACCACAAACTCAAGAAACAAGTATTTGAAGAGACAAGATCTCAGTAGAAGCTCAAGTGGTGAGAACCAAATTCAGTACCTATTTTCTCCTCAAGGCATATGCTAATTCAAGGAACTGAATGAGAAGCCAAGACATTAAGCAGTAAATTGTAGCTCAGCTAAGCATGGCTTCCAGCAGTCGCACCAGCACAGAGGGAAGAGATTGGAGATGAAGGTGGACCACAGAAAAAGGCTCTGGAAAACCACTTAGGGGTTCATTTGGCATCCCGAGGGGCTATGCCCGAAGTGTCGATATAAACCAGAAACACAAAACTCCTTACAAAACCTGAGACTCAGCATCAAAGCACTTAATCCCTGTTTGTGATGAGATGAACTGTCCCCAGCTAACGCCTCTCAGAAGCAAAAGCAAACGCTCCCTGGAAGAAGATAAATTTATCCAGAGCCTCCACTGATCTCTGTGGTATTTCATACAGAAAATGCAGAATGCACTAAAAAATAACCATATATGCAAAAGCCTGAATAGGAAGGAAAAGATTAGCATCAGGCCTGTAATACACTTTAGAACAAGAGATACCACACTGCACACCAATTAGAAGAGCTACAATTAAAAACATTGACCATAACAAGTACTGGCAGGGAGGCAGAGCAATTTTGACTCTCACACACTGCTGGATGGTGTACAATGATATAATCATGTTGCAAAACATTTTCAAATATCCTAAAACAACTTAAAGATACATCTATTATATGAACCAGCTATTCCATTCCTTGAAGTAGATTCAAGAAAAACGAAAGCGCATAGGATTAGGAGAGGTGAAATACAAACACGCACAAGGAAACCCAGGGAGGAATAAATATGACCATTATCTTAATTGTGTTGTCAGTTACACAAATATAACAGTATACATATCTCAAAGTTTCATATTATTTATTTTAAAATTTACAGGCTATTCTAAATCAATTATATCTTTATCAAGTCATAAAAAATTGTATGGGAAGCACCAAAATACATGTGTAAATGAAAATACATAGCATTATACTTCCAAAGAAGAAATCCTGTAAATGTAATAACTGATGAATAAAAAACCAAACCCACTGCCCTCGGGTCTATTCTGACTCATACCGACTCTAGAGGACAGGGTAGAACTGCCCCACAGGGTTTCCAGGGAGCGGCTGGTGGATTCGAACTGCTGATATTTAGGTTAGCAGCAAGCTCTTAACCACTGTGCCACCAGGGCTCCATGCTGACATACTTCATGAAATTGGGAAATAAGGCTGGGATTTAAACCAAAATTTTAAATATAAAGAATTATAATTAAGATCCATTAATGAAACCTAAAAAGTAAAATGACAGACAAACCATCAATTTTTTTTAAGGGTATGAAAACAATAATACATCCATGGTAAGACTAATGAAGGGAATAATAAAGAACAGACACAATATCAACCCCACGCATGTAGAGGGGATTGTCACCATGGATCCCAGAGACGCATACATTATATTATAAGTGAATTTACGCCAATACATTTGACATTCGCTAAATGATGAAATTTAAAAAAAAA
The DNA here is from genome assembly GCF_000243295.1 of Trichechus manatus latirostris. NCBI lineage: Eukaryota > Metazoa > Chordata > Mammalia > Sirenia > Trichechidae > Trichechus > Trichechus manatus. The sequence continues at coordinate 585,435 of NW_004444297.1, read as the reverse complement.
AAAAAAACAGCAAAATAGTTAAGCATTCCCACAAATGAATTCCATGTCCTGTGCCTAAATTCCTAATCTTTCCCATATATCTGAGAAAGAAATATACCGATCTTGAAAAACCACTGCCACAGAATAGAAACTGTAAAAACACTCCCTAAAAGGTTTTATACGATCCCTAAAAACTTGATATCACGCTGATAAAGACATCACATGAAAAGAATATCAAAGGTTTTCATGCCTCATGACTAACACAAAAAATAAAATAAAACTTATGTTTGACAAATGGAATCCAAAGATACTTCAACTATAATATCCCATGAACAAACAGCATTTAATTGAAGAACAGAACCTTGCTTAGCATTCTGAAATCAAACTACCTTGACAAAACAAAGGAACAAAATCATGTCACTATCATAGTAGATGCAGAAAAACCATTTGCCAAAGTTTACCACTCACTTATGATTAGAAAAAGAAAAACACTTAGGAAACTACAGCAAATATAATTAGCGGTGAAATATTGAAAAACAACTCACTGAGATTGAAAAGAAGACAAAGATTTCTAAAACCATTTCTATTCAACATATTAGGGAGGCAACAGTCAGGGAAATAATGCAAAAAAAGAAACAATAATAAAACAACAAAAGGAACCTGCATTTATTCACAGATCACATAATTAGCAATCTATAGGTAATGTATTAGAATAAGCGAATTTAGCAAGACTGATGGATACCATAAACATACACGCATTTTTTTTTTCTTCTGAGAACAGCAATTTGTACTAAACTCAAGATAAGGTTATATTTTAAGGCTTTTTGTATATACTGTAAAACCTGTGAAAGCCAGAACCTGTATAATACAGAAATCTGTCAAAGAAGGAAGACTAAAATATTCTCACTAAAATGAGCAACAGAAAAGTGGTTAAGACTGCACCCCGTCAAAGGTGGAAAACTTCTGAGACCTGGAAAAACAAGGCAGTCCCGTTGAGTTCTGGCTCTCACAGGTTTCACTGTAGTCATCAGATAAACCTTGAGTCATTATAATCCTGAATATTGTGGTCTTTTTATCTGATATAATGGCAATAGTGGCCACTGAATATAAACTTTACAATACACTTGACATTAATTCAAAGAGAACAATAAAAAGACCATTCTTTGTGACAATTTTATTTATGCCCTTAGTTTAAGGATCTCATTGATTACTAAGAGATCAGCTTCTTTAAAGTGGATAACAATTATTTTATCCACAAAACTTGTTTTTAATTTTTCTTATTTTGTGTAAACTGTTGGCTGCATCTAATTTCATTTGTTAGTTTATCATTTTATAATTATTTGAAATACAGTATTTGGATATATTAAACCTATATTTGTAAGCAAATAAACTCTTGCTAATTTCACTTAAGTTTTCTATATTATCTGTTACTGAATTGATTCCTAAATGTCCTGTATTTCGAGAAATCATTTCAGATACAGAACATTTTGGTAAAGTAAATAGTTTGCTACAGGTAATACAAGTGCCACTTCATTATTCTTTATAAAGAGTTTTAATCTCTTCTCATACATTTTCTTATGCAAGTGCATTTGCAACAAGCCAGCAATTAGAAAAGAAAAACATTTGGATATTTTACTTGCGGGTGTGCTTAAATTCTTTTATTTTGGATATAATCTGTGTGGATATTTAATAAAACATGAATAAATAACTGGATGATTTGGCTTTTGTTATTTCTCTGTGAGTTTTTTTCATTTTTTTGCTTTGTTTTGTTGCTATTGTCAATCCAATAAGTTATCCTATACAAAAGGAAATATTTGAATTGACAAAATAGATATTGAAATTATAAAATATGTTATCAGTAAACTATATTAGACATCTATATGAAATATAAAGAATATCAGTGAAGTGAACAAATGTACACCACATGAAAACTTCTGAGAAATGAAGATACATTACCTCCCAGGAAACCATTATTTAAAAGATGGCTGCATTCTCAACAGAACCCATGAAGAATGGGAGAAAATGGAGCAGAATCTTCCCAATGCTGAAAGAAAAAATAAAACAGTGAATGTAGAGTTCTATTTCCAACAAAATTATCGTTGTAAATGGAGTGAAGTAAGACATATTCACACAAACAAACCTGAGACAATTTGTTTCTGGATAACTTGTAACTCACATTGCTACCATTAGTTCCTCTGGATGAAGGGAAATGGCACCTGATGGAGAACTACCTAAAGGACTGAAGAGCTTCTGGCAGTTGGGCCAAGATGGCGCCCTCTCTTGGTGACAGTTGGAAATGGCAGTTGGCTGGAATGTGAGCCCAGGAATTTATGCAGCATCCCAACTGCTGCATTCTATTGGCTGCAAGAGAGTCACAGCTTGGCCCAGAAATCTGGGAGGGGCCATGAACCCCATCTCTTGCAGGAAAGGGTGTCAAAGAATGCATGTGCATGTTTTTCAACTGCCACAGATAAAAATGCAGTAGACAAATTTAAAAGGAATATTAAAAAATATTAAAAAAGAAAGAAAAGAGGAAGAGAAATAAAGAGATGTGAAGAATAGAAAGCGAACGGGAATATGATCAACTTTAAATCAAACTACATTAAGAATAACATTAAATTTTTAAAAGGTCTAAACATTCAAATTAAAAGGCAGTAGTTTTCAGACTAGAAAAATAGCAAGTCCCAATTAAATGCTGTTTATATGAGAAGCAATTTAAATTGAAAGACATAGGTCGAAAGTAATAGTATAGAAAATGATATGCCATGAAAAATTAAGCATAAGAAAGCTGATGGTACATCAATGCCAAACAAAAAAGTAGACTTCCAGGAAAGGGGTAAAAATAGAGATAAAGAGGGGGCATTTCACTATGATTATAGGAGTCATTCATAAGGAACAGAAGAAACACATTATTTATTATTTACATGAGAAATGTCATCCTTACAGAATCTGGCAAGACATAAAAATATAAGCGACTTTATCCAAATAAATTTGAAATTGTATGAAATGCAAAACTCCAAGTAAAACCCAACCTAACAAAAAAGAAAACTGAGGAAATCTGAATAGACCCTATGTTTATTAAATAATTGTACCGATAACAAAAAACCTTCCTGTGAGTGAGTTTCATACTGTTGTGATTAAGTTGTGTATTTTCCCTTATATTTGAGAAAGAAATTATACCAATCTTACGCAAACACTTGCAGAGACGAGAAACAGCAGGCAACTGCCCAAAATGTTTTGAGAGCCCCATACAAACTTTTCAACAAATTGACAAGTATATCGCATTAAGAGGAGAATCAAACAGTTATATCTCTGATGACTAAAGGCAAAAAAAAGTTTATTGACAAATTGATTCAAATTTATATCAACTATGATACACAATAAGCAAATTTAGTTTTATTCAAGAATGGTTAATTCTTGGATTAATATTTTAAAATCATGTCACGTCAGCAAAACAAAGGGATAAAATATTGTGATTACTACATTAGAAAAAAAGTGACATTTTATCACTTGATTTAGGATATAAAGAACTCATAAAACTGCAATTAGTATCTTAATCAGTGTTAAAATACAGAAATCTTCCTCTGAGATAGGAAATGAGAAAAGGATTCTTACTATCACACATTCTATTAAATTTGTATTTAGAGGCTATCCAGAAAAATAATACAAGAAACAGAAAACACAAAACAACAAAAAACACATAATATTTAGAAAGGTAGGAAGGAAACTGCCATAATTCTCATATTCGATGAGTACACTTTAGACTAACATCAATTGACTGATTATATATTGGAATTAATAAGTCAATTTAGCAATATTTCTGGATACATGCTCATTAAAAACCTATGTAATTCCAAATACTAGCAACAAATAAGTAGAAAATTGAATTAAAAAAAATTGTAAAAGCCTTGAAGAAAATCAAACTCCTAGGCAAAATTTTAATGAAAGCTGTGCAAGATCTTCACACAGCAAGCTATGAAAATTACTGAGAGGAACAACTGGAATAGTGTACAACATTTATGAAATGGAAGATTCATTTTATCATTTAAGGTGATTATTCTTTTCACTTTTTATACACATCACAGCAAATGGCACAAAAGCCTACAGGACAAAATTCTATTGCTGAGACTTTGTCTATATACTTATCATATAAAAATTGAGAGTCATTGCAACCCGGACCCTTAATAAAAGATACATGTCACAGAACACTGGACGTTCAATCCTACTGAAACAATAGAAGAACATTCCTTGTGATGATTATACATATGGTTCCTCCTTTAATGATCTCATTGAGGTCAGCTTATTTTAAGCAGTTCACAAATAAATTTTCTCCACAAAATTTGCTTATAAATTTTCCAATTATTTCTTTCCTTTCTAACTCTTTTCTAATTTTCCTTTCTTTAAGCATAATTTCTTACCTTATTCTGTACTACTTCAAAAAAGAGAAAAAATGAGTAGATGCTTCAGAACAATCATTAGTGATAGGCCACATGTGGCAACTTCTATGATTTTTCTTTAATAATTAGAAATACCCATGTGAGCAGTGTGATATTTTGAAAAAATTCAGATGCATATTCCTCCTCAAAAGTAACAATGATTAACAGTAAAGCCTGTACAAGAACAGTTATACACATAACTATATATTATCATGCATAATATTTACCTATTTTTGCACATAACAAAAATTAAATCATCATTTGATTTTTTTTTACCCTTAGCAATATTTCTTGGAGATGTTTTACGTAAATATATAGAGACCGACCTCATTGATTTTAAAAGCTGAATAGTATTCAATGTAAGGACACAGCATAATTTTTTTCAACAATTGCTTTGTTGTCTGTTTTTGTACTTATACTTTTGTGCCTTGACAGAGCAGCTATACAGGATACCATCCTGGAAGTGGAATTACTGTGTAAAGGTGACATAATTTACAATTTTGGTAAGAAACGTTAAATAGCTTTTCAAAAAGCTGGTACCATTTATACTCCTTCCAAATCTATTACCAGAGATTAAAGAAATGTAATAAATAATAAGCCTATTAAGGAGTCCTAGTGGTGCAGTAGTTATTAAGTACTTGCCTGTTAACTGAAAGATCGGTGGTTCGAACCCATCAACTGCTCCATGGGGGAAAGATGTGGCAGTCTGCTTGCGTAAACCCTAAGGGACAGTTCTGCTATGTCCTACAGGTTCGCTATGAGTTGGGAATCAACTCAACAGCAACGGGTTTGGTTTTTTTTTTGGTTTTAATAAACCTATTTAATACACTCATTGCCTTTTTATACAAATTTTGTGTATACCTTCTGATGCATTTTACTAGCACCATTTGTTAAACAGTACGTCATTTCAAAGTATTTGAAATATAAAATTATTATATATTAAGCCTACGTATTTATGTATATTCTCTCTACTTTTATATATGATCAATATATTGCCTGACATTGAATTGATTATTTGAGCTGTATCCATATAAATTACTGTACATATAAAATGTTTTATCAAAACTGAACATTATTTTATATTGTAAAATACTGTAGAAATAAAATGCTTTCCTATAGGTAACACAGGTTTCAATTTGTTATACTATATCAGATCTTGCTGGTTCTCATATAATTTTTCACCCAGGACAACATTAGATTCAGATCACCAATTATAAGAACAAACCATTTTGATATTTTCCTTGGGAATCTGGGTAAATTATAATAATTTATATGTAATTTGTTAAGATCTTTTCAGTTCTTTAAATACAATCTTTAAGAACTGGGACTTCTTTGGGTTTTGTGATATTTTATTCTAGCTTTCTAATTATTTTACTTAGCTTGTTTCTACTGTTAGTCAAACTAGGTATCCTTTGTCGTACATAAATAAAATTATTTTAATCAAAAAACAATTTTTGAATTTTTAAAAATATTTTATTAGGAAACTATATATTTGGCATATATATGAAATGTAAAGACTATTAATAAGTGTGCAAATCTATGTTCAGGAGAAAGAAAACATGACCAATGCCTACGAGACCGCATGTGTGCATTCCTTCAAATATATCACCCTGTCTCCCCCTGGGAAAATATACACAAACACAAACACACACCTACACATACACTCACTCACACAAATTTTTTACCTTCCTTTTCTAGGTTATATTTATTGTACTTTTTGTTGCATTTACATATCCTTCAAAGCATAATACATATGGAGTACACTGCAAAAATAACAACTGACCAGGTACATGTATTTCGGCAAAGAGAACACAGTGGCATATCCATCCATCAGGTAGAGGATGAAACACTGTCAGACTTCCCATAGTTAACCACTGTTCTAATTCCTAACACCTTAGACTAATTCTGCCTGTTGTGAACGAAAGAGGTAACAGTGAATCTGTAACTATTTCTTCCTTAACTAGGAAGCCTGGTAGGAGTAAATAACCTCCCTGAAAACATGCTAATGGCATTGGTAGTAACTCCTTGTAAACATACTGATAGATATTACTGTTTTACCTGTAAATGATACAGGAAGTTGAGTTTATGGAGAATGGCTGGCTGGAGAATGGGAGGGAGTTTTCATGTCAGAGGTCGTGTAATTAGCAGTCAGTGTAAAACAGGTGACCCCAAAACAAAAATGCCTCCTTTCTGTTACTAATATTTTTATAAATATTACTCAACATCACGATTCATCTTTTATTGTGAAACCAAAACACATTCTGATGTGGAAGAAAAGGGGCACTAGTAGGAGCTCTGTCTCATGCTCTCCTGCTCCCCCAGGAATATGAGTCCTTTGTGCCAAAAGGTTTGCCTCTATCCTTTGTCTCATTATTAAAATTTGGTGTGAGTAAGACTCATGATTCATGTGAGTCTAATTTCACAATGCAACTCTTTGTAATAGCATACCTGATTTAGAAACTCATATGCATTGTTTCAGACAATATTAACTTGGGGTTGTTGTTGTTCTGGATTCCTCTGCTCAAGATTTTGTGAGACTTATTCACACTGTATGTAAAAGAAGTTTGTTGATATTCATTGGTGTATGGTATTACATCATGCGATATACCATCTTTAAACCATTCATATAGATGGTGATCTTTTAGGTTGTTTTCATTTTGGGCTCTCTGGATTAGTGTTTCTACATATCTTTTGCAACACGTGCATATTTAGGATAATTACATAAGAGTAGAATGACTGAGTCTTATTTTACTTGTCTAATCAGCTTAATAGTACCTGCCAAAATTTTGCCAAAGAACTTGCTCTAATTTTTCTCCAGCAAGCAATGTATGAGGATTGCTCACCAGTGGGAAACATTCTCAGGGTGAGAGGCTCATGTTTACCCAGATCCTCTGAATGGGGCAAATACTCATATAGGAGGGAATTTGAGAACAGGCAGAATATGGCAGTGCTGATGAGCTGATGGGGCAGAGACTGGAATTTGGAACTGCTAATGCAGCTGGGATTTACCTAGTATGGCACTGTAGATGATGGAGGTATGCAGGGGCCCGGGTAGCAGCCTATGTGGGAGTTCACAACAGGTCCTTGGTCAAGGGTTGGGCAGCATGCTTGCAGGGTAGACTCAGAATGCCCTAGCAGAATTTGGAAATAAAGCTAAAAGAGATAAGGTGGTACCAGAGGTCTTGCAGTGCCCTAAAACTTTTGGGTTCTGGTCTAGGCACAGTAGAGTGACCTACAGTGACCTGTGGGACAGTATCCAGTCATTGAATATCTGTTTAATTGGTGTCTAAGATGAAGAAGAGCAGACATAGAGCAGAAAAAATCCCAAACATATGTTCTATGGATTGAATTCTGTCTCCTGAAAATATGTGTTGAAATCCTCACTCCTGGGCCTGTGGATGTGATCCTGTTTGGAAACAAATTTTACTTTTATTATGCTAGTAAGATCAAACAAGTGTAGGGTGGATCCTAAATCTAATCACTTCTGATTTATAAAAAGACTAGAATAGACACAGATGCACACACAGGGGAAAGACAGACATCAAAGAACACAAAGAAACATGAAGAGAGGTCAAGGAATGCCAGTGATAAACAAGGATCACTGGCAGACACAAAAACTAGGAAAGAGGCTCACAGAAGAGAATGACACAGATACGATTCTAATCTGCACTTTTAGCCTCCAGAACTGTGAGAAAACAAATTTCTGTTTGTTACAGGCACCTATTTGTGCTATTTATGTTACAGCAGTACTAGCAAACTAACACAATGTGTTATAAAGAAAAATGTCAAAAATTCCTCAGTTTTTTGAAATATCTCAACTTATAGATCAGAGATCAGTAAAATCAAAGTAGGTTAAATAAAAATATATGTGCACCCAGAAACATCAAACGTTTACTGTTGAGAGCTGAAAAATAAAAAAAAATAATTAAAGGTGCCAGAGAAATAAAAATACATTGCGTACCTGGGAATGATGATTTAAAGGATGGCTGCCTTTCGTATACGAAAACTACTTCAAAATGGATCAAAGACCTGAATATAAAGCCTAAAACTATAAAGTTCATAGAAGAAAAAATAGGACCAACAATACAAGCCTTAATACACGGCATTAACAGGATACAAACCGTAACCATCAATGCACAAACCCCAAAAGATAAGCTAGATAACTGGGACCTTCTAAAAATCAAACACCTATGCTCTTCAAAAG
>NW_004444297.1:565039-575193 GCF_000243295.1 Trichechus manatus latirostris | reverse complement strand
TGTTCTGTAAGCCTTCATCTAAAGCGAGAATAGCAGCACAACTGGAAGAGAGTAGTCGATGTCACTGAACTGTGCATGTAGAAATGTTTGAAATGGTGTATCTTTGGCTATGTATATTTTCACCAAAAAAAAAAAGGTCGAGAAGGGAGAGGGTTGACATGTTATGGGGTTGTTAACCAATGTCATGAAACAGTATGTGTACTACTCTTTCATGAGAAACTATTTGTTTTGTAAGCCTTCACCTGAAGTAAAAAAAAAAAAAAAGATGGCTGCCTTCTCAAGAGAATCCATGGAGATTTGGAGAAAAGGGGCAAGCATCTTTCCAATGTAGAAAGAAAAACAAAACAAAACAAACAAAACTGCCAACCCAGAATTCCATGTCCAGTAAAATGATCCTTCCAAACGGAGAGTGAAATAAGGCACATCTACATAATCGAGCCTGAGACAATCTGTCACTGGTCTGTAATACAAGTAATGCCCCAGAAGTATTTCAGGGTGATGCGAAATAACACCTATGGAAAGTAAGAACTGCAGGAAAGTGTGAAAGGCAATGGAGAAGGAAAATATGTGGATAAATATAGAAAACTACTGTTCCATCCTTTTTGAAATGCATCTCACTGTATAAAGCAAAAATGATAAACAGTACTGTAGATGTACAATGTATGATAACAAAACACAAACTAGAGGATTAAATGGAAATACAGTGTGATGCTACATTTACATGGAGTGGTACTCTCATCTCTATGTAGACAAGTATTAGGTAAAGATTCATATGCGAATATCTAAAACAACATGTAAACATTGTATAAATAGTTATAATTACTATATAACAGATTCCCATACACTTACTTTCTATAACAACTCATTAATAACAATTTCTTCCCCACTAGGCTGTACCTCAGTAAAGTACCACCTTCACATTGTGTGTACCTGGCACATGCTGGCATCTGTACAAAATGAAAGAATCAGTGAAATACTTAAATAGAAATAGATTGAATAAAATAATAGGAAAATATTCACTCCTTTGGAGGATTATTTTTTCTTAAATAAATTATTTATCTTATAGACATTTAGTTTAAACTAATTGGTTTAAAAAAGTCACCTGCAAACTAAAACATATTTCAACAAATTGTGTTTGTAAAATTGTATGCTTCCACCAATGGCAGCCCAGAATTTTCAGCACAACCATCCTGTTGAAAACAGCTAGGAAAATTGGAAGATATTAAAACTATTGTCCCAAGGTACCACAAAACCAAAGAAGGAAATATTTAAAGAAACAAGATCTCAGAAGAGAAGCCCAAGTGGTGAGAACTTTGGTACTGCTTTTCCTCTTTTGAGTCTTCCTGATTCAAACGAGATGATAGATTTTGAGAACCCAAGATGCTAAGCAGCAAATTGTAGCTGAGTGGCTATGTAGCTGAGCAGGGCTTTCAGCAGTCTCACCAGGACAAAGGATACCAATTGGGCTCAGAGCTCAACAAGAAGCAGAGGCTCTGGGAAACAACTCAAGGCTTCATCTGACATCCCAAAGGGCTATGCTTTAAATGTCTTTATGAACCAGAAATTGAAAACTCCACACAAAACCTGAGACCCAGCTTCAAAAGGACTCAATCTGATTGAGATAAGATGGAATTCCCCCACCTTACCTGCCTCTCAAAAGTAAAAACAAGTGTTCCCTGGAGGAAGAAGAAAGTACCCAGACTCTCCAATTACCTCTACCGCACTGCATACAGAAAATCCAACATGTAATAAAAAATAATCATACATATGAAATATGAATGGGAAGGAAAGGAATGGCATCAGACCGGTAATGCATAGTCTCCATTACTGGGAATGAGTGGGACAGAAAGAACTATAGCTTGGTTAAAAACAAACAAAGCTGCCATCATCGAGTCAATTCCAACTAACGGGGACCTCATGTGTTACAGAGCACGCCTATTCCATTTCAAGAAACAGTGAGATACCACTGCACACCAATTAGAAGAGCTACAATTAAACATACTGACCATAACAAATGCTGCAGGGAGGAGAGCAAGTGGGACTCTCATACAATGCTGACATGGTATAAAACAAAACACTGTGACATAGTCTAAAATATTATCCGTGAGGTGCAATAACTATCATATGAACCAGCTATTCCATTCCTTAGTGTTTATCCAAGAAAAAATGAACTTATATGCCCATACAAAGACTCCTACATGAATGTCCATAGAATAGGAAACAGGGAAGAGCTTGGGCATGAATAGTCAAAACCAAACCCATTGCCATTGAGAAGTTTCTGACTATAGGACACAGTAGAACTAACTGCCCCGTTCGGTTTCCAAGGCTGTAATCTTTATTAGAGCAGACTGCTACATGTTTCTCCCGCTGAGCAGCTAGTGGGTTCAAACCATCAACCTTTTAGTTAGCAGCTGAGCACTTTAACCACTATGCCACCAGGGTTCCTTGAGCAGGAATAAAAAACCCATTGCCGTCGAGTCGATCCTGACCCATCGAGCAGGAATAAAACAAAAAAAACTCATTGCTGTTGAGATGATTCCGACTCATACTGATCCCACAGCACAAAGGAGAACCACTCCACAGCGTTTCCAAGGAGCGCCTGGTGGATTCGAACTGCTGGCCTTTTAGTCAGCAGCTGTAGCTCTTAACCACTACGCCACCAGGGTAGGAGGAGGTAAATACAAAGATACACAAGGAAACTTGGTGGGGGTGAGTGGATATTGACATTATCTTGATTCTGATGACAGTTTCTTAAATTTACACTTATCTCAGCGCTTACATTGTTAATTTTAAGGTTATGTTTATTTTAAATGAATTATACCTCAATAAACCAGTTAAAATGTGAAGAATGCCCCAAATATGTGTTTTAAGGAAAATTTAGAGTACTTAATGCAAAAGAGGAAATTCTGAACATTTCAATTCTGATGATTAACTCAGGAAATTTGAAAAGAAACAGTAATTTAAAACCAAAAAAATTACAGAAATAAAAACAAAAAATTAAGATCAATGAACGGAATTCTAAAAACTATAAAAAGAAAGTCAACAATTCAAAAGTTTTCTTTCTTGGACTAGGGCAAAGAAATGATAAACCTTGGACAAGAATTATGAAGGAAAAAAAAGAAAGGCCAAATCTTTTCATTACTAAGAATGTACAGGGGATTTACCATTACAGATCCTGGAGATACATACATAATAATACAAGCAATGTAGTGACAATAAATTTGAAATTAGATGGAATCAGGAAATTTCAAGAAATAATCAGTTTTATTAAAAAAAGAAATTTTAGGAAACTTCAAATTCCTATATATGTTAAATACACAGCATCTGTAATGAAAATCCTTCCTACCAGTGATTCCACACCCTGGTACCTGAAAACCTGATCTTTTCCACAGGATAAAAAGAAGTAACACCAATCTTGCACAATTTCTTACAGAGACTAGAAACATTAAAAACACTCCCCCATGATTTCATGAGGCTGCTACAAACCTTACACCAAAATAACAAGAGAGGAAAATCAATGGCTTATAGTGGAGAACCAGAGAAATGGAGCAGCATCTTTCCAATGCTGAAAGAAAAAATAAAATCATCAACCCAGAATTCTATATCCAGCAAAACTGTCCTTCCAAACTAAAAGGGAAATAATCCATAAAATCAAGGCTGAGACAATCTGCTGCCTGGAAAACTGTAATACAAACAATGGTAAAGGAAGTTATTCAGGGTGAGGGGAAATAACACCTGGTGGAAACTAAGAACTGCAGAAATGTGTGAAGAGCGTTGGATAAGAAAAATCTTTGGATACATTTAAAAGAAATTTTTTTTACTATTCTTTTAAATAACAATTCAATCTCTCTATATTTATTATATATATACATATATATGTATATAATATTGAGCAGCAAGAACACACAAAAAAGGAGGAAATAAATAAAATCATACTACTGTAAGGTTACATTTAAATGAAATCGTACTATCTTAACTTTAAGTAGGCCACGATAAGTTTAAGATTCCTATATCAAGTCCAAGAGCAACCACTAAAGATAACAAAGATATACAGATAACATTCTGGTTAATATCACTACATAAGTAATTACCATGTAATGTATCATATCTATCTATCTATCTATATATATATGTATATATGTAGCATAATAGTTAAGAACTCAGCCTGCTAACCAAAAGGTAAGCAGTTAAAATCTACCAGCCACTCCCTGGAAACCCTATGGGGCATTTCTATTCTGTCTTATAGGGTTGCTATGAGTCAACAGCAACAAGTTTGTGTGTGTGTGTGTTTTTTTATATATATCTATTACCTATTAATTTTTATTATCTATATCTTATACAGTCCACATTTACTTGTTTGGCTTCCTACTAGGCTGTACAGCAAAGTTATTGTTTTCCCTTTAGGCAATACACTGTGAGTCAAAGAAGGTACCGGAGGGAACCTAAACTTCTATAATCACCTGGCAATAGAGGCAGTGCTTCCCCCTTCACTGTGCTGAAGCTGTATTCAGGGAAGTAATCAATGATCTTAAAGACAGAAAAGGAGAAACGACCCTTTCACAATAACTGAAAGCAAACAGATTAAAAAATAAATAAAGTCTGATGAACATGAGTATCAATAACAAAAGATGTAACATTCCTGTCCTAGGAATCCAATAAGGAGCAGACAGAGGGTAGGGCTGAAAGAGTCCTGGAAGAAATAATGCCAGAACACTTCCAAAGTTGATAAAAGACAAAAATCTACAGATTCAAGAAGCTTAGAGAGCCCTATCAGGATAAACCCAAAGATATTCACAAATACTAAAAAAAACTTTAAAGAAATATAATTGATATACCATATACTAAGAGAGAAGAGAAAAAAGAATAATTCAAAATGCCCAATTAAAAGCAGAGAAGGCAAAAAAGAAAAAGAGTGGAAAATAGAAAAAAGAAAGAACAAGGACAACCAAGAAAAAACAGTCACAACTATGGGAGATATTAATTCAATTATATCAACAATCACTTTAAAAGTGAATGGTATAAATATATCAATTAAAAACAGAGACTATCAGAGTAGGGAAAAAAAAACAAAAACAAGAACCAACAATATGCTGTCTATAAGAAAACAACTTTAAATAGAAAGGCACAAATAAAGGCGAAGGGATGGAGAAAAGTGCACCATGTTAACAGTAGTAAAAAAAAAAAAAAAAGCTAGAGTAGCTATGTTAATTTCAGACAAAGCAGATTTCAGAGCAAGTAAAATTACCAGGGTTAAAGAGGTGCATTACATAATGATAAATGGGTCAACTTTCCAGGAAAGTGTTTTGCCTAACAATAGATCATTCAAAATTCGTAAGGCAAAAATTGATAAAACTATGAGGAGAAATGAACAAATCCACTCTTACAGTTGAAGACTTCAACACCCCTCTGTCAGTAACTGATAGACCCAAAACCATAAAAAACCAAACCCACTGCTGATGAGTCAATTCCAACTCACAGCGACCCTACAGGACAGAGTAGAACTGCCCTATAGGGTTTCAAGGAGTGGCTGGTGGATTCGAACTGCCAACCTTTTGATCAGCAGCCAATCTCTTAACCACTGTGCCAGCAGGGCTCCAAAAAATGAGATAGGTAGCAAGAATATCCCAAAATATTTAGAGATAGCACATATCTAAATGACAGACAGATTGAAGAAGTCTCAAAGGAAATTTAAAAAGATATATTCAATTAACAAAAAGTGAAAATACAATTCATCAAAATTTGTGGAACATAGAGGGAAATTTATAGCATTGAATGCATATATTAGAAAAGAAGAAAGATCTAAAAATCAATAACGTAAGCTTCTAACTTAGGAAAATTGAAAAAGAGGCTCAAATTACACTCAAAGTAAGCTCAAGAAAAGAAACAATAAAAATTACAGCAGAAATCAATGAAAATGAAAACAGGAAATAGAGAAAATCAATGAAACCAAAAGCTAGTTCTTAGAAAAGATCAATAAAATTGATAGAACTCTAACCTGGCTAACAAAGGAAAAGGAAAAAAAAAAAAAGAGAAGACACAAATTACTAATATTATACACAAAAAAGGGGCTGTTAACAACTGATCCCATGGACAATATTAAAAGCATTATAATGTACTACTATGAAAAACTGTTTGCTCACATATTTGACAACTTAGATGAAATGGACCAATTCCTTGAAATACACAATCTACCAAAGCACACACAAGAAGATAGATGATCAGAATAAGCCCATATCTATTAAAGAAATTGAATCAATAATTAATAACCTTCCAAAACTGAAAGCACCAGGTCCAGATGGTTTCACTAGTGAATTCTTTCAAACATTTAAAGAATTAACACCAATCCTTCTCAAACTTTTCCAGAAAACAGAAACAGAGGAAACATCTCCTAACTCATCCTATGAGGCCAGCATTACCCTAATACAAAAACTGGACAAAGACATTGCTAGTAAGGAAAGTTACAAATACCTCTCATGAACACAGGTGCAAAAATGCTCACAAATCTATTAGGAAATGGAAATGTACAATGTGTAAAATGGACTGTACACTATTTTTTTTTGTTCAGTTGTTGAGTCAGTTCTGACTCATAGTGATCCTACAGGACAGAGTAGAACCGCCCCACAGTTTCCTAGGCTTTAGTCTTTATGGGAGCAGATCACTAGGTCTTGCCTCCCTCTGAGCAGCTGGTGGGTTTAAACCGCTGACCTTTCGTTTAGCAGCCAAGTGTCTAACCATTGTGCACCAGCACTCAGTTGCTAACCAACAGGTCGGTGATTTGTACCCACCTAGCTGCTGTAAGAGAAAGACCCGGCAATCTGCTTCTGTAAAGATTACAGCCAAGAAAACCCTACGGGGCAGTTCTACTCTGTCACACGGGGTTTCTATGAGTCACTATCAATTCAATGGCACATAACAACAACTTATACACCAGTACCAAGTGGGATTTATCAGAGTCACTATGAGTTGGAATTAACTCAATGGTAATGAGTTTGGTTTTTTTGGTTGTTGTTTCTGTTACACAGGGGTACTTCAACATTCACAAATCCATTAAAGTAATTAATCATATTAAGATGTTAAAGAAGAAAAATCATACGATCATATCAACAGAGGCAGAAAAACACACTGGGCACAATCCAATAATCATTCATCTAAAAATTTTCAGCAAACTAGGAATATCATTAATTACTCCTCCAACATCACTCCAGCAGGGAGGAGAGGGAAGCACTGCCTTTACTGTCAGGTGATTGTAGAAGTCTAAGTTCCCTCCTGTGCCTCGTTTGACTCACAAAGGAGTGCATGTTTCTTCTTATCACTTTCTTTTGTGTGGAAACTGTGGTGGTATAGTGGTTAAGAGCCCAGCTGCTAACCAAAAGGTTGGCGGTTTGAATCCACCAGGTGCTCCTTAGAAACCCTATGGGGCAGTTCTACTCTGTCCTACAGGGTTGCTATGAGTTAGAATCGACTCGATGGCAACGGGTTTGTTTTTTTTCTTTTTTTCTTCAGTGTATTTCAATTTAAACATTTCAAAGATTCTTTAATTTTTCTACAGTTTCCAACATGTGCCAGGTACAGGCCATGTGAAGGTGGCACTTTACTGAGATACACCTAGTGGGGAAGAAACATTAAATAATGAGTATACTGCAAAAGTTAAGTTTATAAGGATGGGGCCAAGATGGCAGAGTAGTCAGACACTTCCTGGGGTTCCTCTTACAACAAAGACCCAAAAAAACAAGTGAATCGATTGTATATGATAATCTAGGAGCCCTGAACATCAAAGGCAAAGTTGAGGAATCAGACTGAGTGGCGGGGGGAAGGACAGATGGTTCGGAAGCAGTGAGGAGTTGCCAGACCTGACATGGTGGGAGGCAGAGCCCTTCAGGCTGGATCAGGTCACGTGTACGGTGAGGCAAGCATTGGTGCTATGGAGGCGTTTTACACATCGGGAGAGAACCAGCGGCAGAGAGTCAACTTGGACATCCAGAACCAGTGAAAGTAGCAATCAAATGGCTAAAGATAAGTACTTATGTCCGGCCTACCGTGAGGATCATGAAACACCTCATTTGGGAAAAACCTCTCTGCAATTTGCCTCTCCACTCCCTACTCTGCACTGGGTCCCTGGCTGGCTTCAGCAATTGTCGAGTCCCCTGGGCCGGAAGTAGGACCCGTCCCGTGCCCTAATCCATACTCCTGGCCTTGGAGAGGGAACAAATTAACAAACAGGAAAAAAATAAGCTGCCAGCTCCCCTAAGCCAGGACCTCAGGGTTGGCACAGCTCCTTTGCCTAGGCACAGGCATAAGGGGTCCATGGACTTTGAATGCCTTTCACCCATGCATAGACTTGTGTGGTGCCATTTCAACAGTGTAGGCCCTCATTACCACAGTACAATATGGTATATACCTGAAGTCTAACTTCAACTGTTTCAGCTGTGAAGTGCAGGTTTGTGACACTTGACAAGGCTCTGCCCATTAAGTAGGTTCCTCACCTGCCCACATCAGGGGCCTGAAGACTGGTGGCCCCACCCACACCACCTAGCCACTGTGACAGGGGTCCAAGAATAAGTGGTGGCACCAATCCTTACAGCCAACAGCACTGGGTGCCCATAGTCTGGCTGCAAAAACCACTCACCTAGCCGCTCTAGGGAACAGGGACATGCTTTCCTCCCACTCAGGGGCAGCCGTCAGCCCCGTCTTGATCTTGCATGACCCCCTACTGCAGCTGGATACCTGTGCCTACAGCCAATCACCCGTGCCTGTCTAGGACTGTAGGTTAAGAGCCTGCACCACACACTTGGTGACAGACTACCTGGACACATGAGCTGAATCCATACAAGAGGAGTTAACAGACTCCTGGGCTCACATACTTAGTAACAGATCTAACGACCTGGTAACAGGACTTTAGAGCTTCAAGGTACCAACAATCAAACTAGCTCACATGAGCAGGCTATTTAGGCATATCAGAACAAAACAAGAAGCTAAGACACAGTAAGCAAATATAAAATAAATAAATTATAATAACTTATTGATGGCTCGGGGACAACAGTTAATATCACATCACATAAAGAGGCAGACCATGATGGTTTTGGCAAGCTCCCAAAATAAAGAATCAATAAATTTTCGGAGGAAGAGAATTTCCTGGAATTACCAGAGGCAAAATACACAAGATACACAGAACAATTCAAGATATCAGGAAGGAGATCTGTCAAAATGCAGAAAAAGCCAAAGAACACACAAAGGAATAGAGGAATTTAAGAAGGTTATTCAAGAGCATAGTGACAAATTTAATAGGCTGCAAGAATCCATAGAGAGACAGCAATCAGAAATTCAGAAGATTAACATAAAATTTCAGAGTTACACAAGTCAATAGAAAGTTACAGAAGCAGAATTGAAGCAATGGAAGTCAGAATTAGAGGTTGAAGATAAAGCATTTGACACCAACTAATTTGAGGAAAAATCAGATAAAAGAATTTTAAAAAATGAAGAAACTCTAAGAATTATGTGGGGCTCTATCAAGAGAAATAACCTATGAGTGACTGGAGTACCTGAACGGGGAGGGGGGATAACAGAAAATACAGAGGAAATTGTTGAAGATCTGCTGGCAGAAAACTTCCCTGATATCATGAAAGATGAGAAGATATCTATCCAAGATGCTCATCGAACCCCACACATGGTAGATTCTAAAAGAAAGTCACCAAAACAAACTATAATCAAACTTGCCAAAAACAACGATAAAGACAGAATTTTAAGAGCAGCTAGGGATAAACGAAAAGTCATCTACAAAGGAGAGTAAATAAGACTAAGCTCGGACTACTCAGCAGAAACCATGCAGGCAAGAGACAATGGGATGACATATTAAAGCCTTGAAAGAAAAAAAAAATTGCCAGCCAAGAATAATATATCCAACAGAACTGTCTCTCAAATATGATGGTGAAATTAGGTCATTTCCAGATAAGAAGAAGTTTATGGAATTTGCAAAAATTAAACCAAAACTACAAGAAATACTAAAGGGAGTCCTCCGGCTGGAAAATCAGTAACATAAGAGAACAACACAAGGCTAGAACACAGGACAGAGCAAGGAAATATAAACCCAGACAGGGAAGTCACAAAAATAAATCAAAGCTAAAATGCTGAAAATAGGGAAACAGAGATGTCAATAT
>NW_004444297.1:560499-564422 GCF_000243295.1 Trichechus manatus latirostris | reverse complement strand
TGATTAAAGGGTCAATACACCAGGATGACATAACTATAATAAATACTTACGCACCAAATGACAGAGCTCCAAAATACATAAAACAAACTCTAACAGCACTGAAAAGAGAGACAGCTCCACAATAATAGTAGGAGACTTCAACATGCCACTTTTGGTGCAGGACAGAACATCCAGAAAGAAGCTCAATAAAGACACAGAAGATTTAAATGCCACAATCAACAAACTTGATCTCACAGACATATACAGAACACTCCACCAAACAGCAGCCAAGTATACTTTATTTTCCAATGCACATGGAACATTCTCCAGAATAGACCACATATTAGGCCATAAAGCAAGCCTTAACAGAACGCAAGGCATTGAAATATTACAAAGCATCTTTCCTGATCATAAAGCCATGAAAGTGGCAATCAACAACACAAAAAGCAAGGAAAAAAAATCAAACACATGGAAACTGAACAACACTTTGCTCAAAAACTACTGGGATATAGAAGAAATTAAGGATGGAATAAAGACATTCATAGAATAAAACGAGAATGAAAACACATCCTACCAGAACGTAATGGACACAGCAAAAGCAGTGCTGAGAGGTCAGTTTATAGCAATAAATGCACATATGCAAAAAGAAGAAAGGGCCAAATCAAAACATTAACCCTACAACGTGAACAAGTAGAAAGAGAGCAGCAAAAGAAGCCCTCAGGCAACAGTAAAAAGAAAACAATAAGAATTAAAGCAGAATTAAATTAAATAGAGAAAAGAAACACAATTTAAAGAGTTCACAAGACCAAAAGCTGGTTCTTTGAAAAGATCAACAAAATCAGTACACCACTGGCCAAACTGACAAAAGAAAACAGGAGAGGAAGCAAATAACCCGTATAAGAAATGAGATGGGAGATATCACAACAGACCCAAATGAAATTAAAAGAATCATAACAGAATACTATGAAAAACTGTACTCTTAACAAATTTGACAACCTAGAGGAAATGGACAAATTTCTAGAAACCCATTACCTACCTAAACTGACACAATCAGAGGCAGAACAACTAAATAAACCTGTAACAAAAGAAGAGACTTAAGTATAATTAAAAAAAAACTCTCAACAACAAAAGAAAAGCCCTGGCCTGGACAGTTTCACTACAGAATTCTACCAAACTTTCAGAGAAGAGTTATCACCACTATTACTAAAGGTATTTCCAAGCATAGAAAAGAATGGAATACACCCAAACTCATTCTATGAAGCCAGCATAAACCTGATACCAAAAGCAGAAAAAGACACCACAAAAAAAGAAAATTACAGATCAATATCCCTCATGAACATTGACGCAAAAATCCTCAACAAAATTCTAGTCAACATATCAAAAAAATCATTTACCATCACCAAGTGGGATTCATACCAACTATGCAGGGATGGTTCAACATTAGAAAAACAATCAATGTAATCTATCAGATTAGTATACCAAAAGACAAGAACCACATGATCTTATCAATTGATGAAGAAAAGGCATTTGACAGCCCAACACCCATTCATGATAAAAACGCTCAGCAAAATAGGAACAGACAGGAAATTGCTCAACATAATTAAGGGCATTTATACAAAGCCAATAGCCAACATCATCCTAAATGGTGAGAGCTTGAAAGCATTCCCCTTGAGAACAGGAACCAGACAAGGCTGCCCTTTATCACCACTCTTACTCAACATTGTGCTGGAGATACTAGCCAGAGCAATTAGGCTAGAAAAAGAAATAAAGGGCATCCAAATTGGTAAGGAAGAAGCAAAAGTATCTATTTGCAGATGATAGGATCTCATACACAGAAAACCCCAAAGAATCCACAAGGAAACTACTGAAAGTAATAGAAGATTTCAGCAAAGTTTCAGGATGCAAAAAAACATACAAAAATCAGTTGGATTCCTCTACACCAACAAAGAGAACTTCAAAGAGGAAATCACCAAATCAATACCATTTATAATAGCCCCCAAGAAGATAAAATACTTAGGAATAAATCTATCCAGAGAGATAAAAGGCCTATACAATGAAAACCACAAGACCCTACTGCAAGAAACCAAGAGAGACCTGCATAAGTGGAAAAACACACCTTGCTCGTGGATAGGAAGACTCAATATTGTGAAAATGTCAATTCTACCCAAAGCAATCTACAGATACAATGCAATCTCGATCCAAATTCCAACAGCACTTTTTAATGAGATGCAGAAACAAATCATGAACTTCATATGGAAAAGGAAGAGGCCCAGGATAAATAAAGCATTACTCAAGAAGAACAAAGTGGGAAGCCTCACACTACCTGATTTTAGAAACTATTATACCGCCATGGTAGTCAAATCAGCCTGATACTGGTACAACAACAGATACACAGACCAATGGAACAGAATTGAGACTCCAGACATAAATTCATCCACCTACCAGCAGCTGATATTTGACAAAGTCCGAAAGCCCGTTAATTGGGGAAAATACAGTCTCTTTAACAAATGGTGCTGGCATAACTGGATAGCCATCTGCAAAAAACTGAAACAAGACCCATACTTCACACCATGCACAAAAACTAACTCAAAATGGATCAAAGACCTAAATATAAAATTGAAAACGATAAAGATCATAGAAGAAAAAACAGGGACAATGCTAGGAGCCCTAATAAATGGCATAAACAGAATACAAATCACAAGTAACAATGTGCAAACACCAGAAGAGAAACTAGATAACTGGGACCTCCTAAAAATCAAACACTTATGCTCATCAAAAGACTTCACCAAAAGAGTAAAAAGACAACCTACAGATTAGGAAAAAAATTTTGGCTTCAACAAATCCAGTCAGTGTCTAATCTCTAAAATCTATAAGATACTGCAAAACCTCAACAACAAAAAGACAAATAACCCAATTTTAAAAATGGACAAAGGATATGAGCAGGCACTTCTCCAAAGAAGACATTCAGGTGGCTAACAGACACATGAGGAAACGTTCACAATCATTAGCCATTAGAGAAATGCAAATCAAAACTACAATGAGATGCCATCTCACCCCAACCAGACTAGCACTAATCTAAAAAACACCAAATAGTAAATGTTAGAGAGGTAGTGGAGAGACTGGAACACTTATACACTCTTGGTGGGAATGTAAAATGGTACAACCGCTTTGGAAATCGATTTGGTGCCTCCTTAAAAAGCTAGAAATAGAAGTACCATATGATCCCATAATCCCGCTCCTTGGAATATATCCTAGAGAAATAAGAGCCATCACACGAATAGATATATGCACACCTATGTTCACTGCAGCACTGCTCACGATAGCAAAAAGATGGAAAACAACCTAGATGCCCATTAACGGACGATGGATAAACAATTTATGGTTTATTCACACAATGGAATACTACACAACGATAAAGAACAATGATAAATTTGTGAAACATAACATGGAGGAATCTGGAAGGTATTATGCTGAGTGAATTTAGTGAGTTGCAAAAGGGCAAATATTGTATAAGACCACTATTATAAGAACTCAAGAAAAGGTTTAAACACAGAATAAAACATTCTTTGATGGTTATGATGGTGGGGAGGGAGGGAGAATGGTATTCACTAAGTAGATAGTAGGCAAGAATTATCTTAGTTGAACGGAAGGACAGCACACACTACAGGGGAAGTCAGTACAACTGGACTCAATGAAAGCTACGAAGCTTCCTGAATACAACCAAACACTTTGAGAGACAGAGTAGCAGGGGCGGGGGTCTGGGGACCATGGTTTCAGGGGACATCTAGGTCAACTGGCATAACAAAGTTTTCTAAGGAAATGTTCTGCATCCCACTTAGGTGGGTGGAGTCTGGGGTTTAAAAGCTAGTGAGCAGCCATCTAAGATGCATCAATTGGTCCCAACCTACCTGGAGTAAAGGAGAATGAAGAACACCATGGACACA
>NW_004444297.1:509528-560399 GCF_000243295.1 Trichechus manatus latirostris | reverse complement strand
AAGTATTAGCCCAAGAGACAGAAAGGGCCACATAAACCAGACTTCATCAGCCTGAGACCAGAAAAACTAGATGTTGCCCGCCTACCACCAATGACCCCTCTGACAGGGAACACAACAGAGAGCCCCTGATGGAGCAGGAGAAATGTGGGGTGCAGAACTCAAATTCTAGTAAGAAGACTAGACTTAATGGTTTGAATGGGACTGGAGGAACCCCAGAAAGCATGGCCCCCGGATCATCTATCAGCCCAGAAATAAAGCAGTTTTCGAGGCCAACTGTTCAGAGAGGGATTAGACTGGACTGTGTGACATAAAGTGATACTCGTGAGGAGTGTGCCTCTTAGCTCAAGTAGATACAAGAGACTAAACGGGCAGCTTCTGTCCGGAGGTGAGATGAGAAGGCAGAGCGGGTCAGGAGCTGGTTAAATGGACACAGGAAATCCCAGGTGGAAAGGAAGAGTGTGCTGTCACAGTATAGGGAGAGCAACTAGGGTCACAAAACAATGTATGTATACATTTTTGCATGAGAGACTAACTTGAAATGTAAACTTTCACTTAAAGCACAACAATAAAAAAAAGTTAATTTTATGGTAATTTGTTATACAGTAATTGTAACCATATAACAACCTATACCATGTTTATGTGTTATTGGCATATGAATATTTCTCTTGTACTAGTATCCTCTCTCACCGTACCTATTTAATATCCCACAGGAAATCCTACCTAATGCAATTACATGAGAAAAGGTAATAAATGATACAAAGATTGGACAGGAAGAAGTAACCCTCTCCTTGCTCATCAGTAATATAATTGTTTATGTAGAAAACCTCAAAGAATCAACAAGAAAGAAAAAAAAAACCTCTTGAAAATAATAAGCAATCAGAGCAAGGTTAAGGAGCACTGGTGGTTAAGTGGTTAAAATGCTCAGCTGCTAACCAAAAGGTCAGTGGTTTGAACTCACCAGCTGATCCACGGGAGAAAAGATGTGGCAGTCTGCTTTCATAAAGATTTACAGCCTTGGAAACCCTATGGGGGCAGTTGTATTCTGTTTTGTAGGGCTGCTATGAGTTGGAATCAACTCGACAGCAGTGAGTGTTCTGGGTTATAGCAAGGTTGCTGGATACAAAGTTAATACACAGAAGTCGATTGTTTTCCTATATAACAGCAAGGAACACTTGGATTTGCCATTAAAAGCACAACACCATTTACATTAGCCCCCCCAAAAAAAAAAACTTAGGTATAAATATAACAATATATATATAAGATCTTCATGAGGAAAGCTTCAAGACCCTGATAAAAGAAATCAAAGAAGATCTAGATAATGGAGAGATACTCCACGTTCAAACATTATATCCCTCATGACAGAAACAAACAAATACATGACTGTTTGACTAATGGAATGTAACCAAAAAATAAAGCCTGTTGCCGTCGGATTGATTCCAACTCATACCGAGCCTATAGGACAGAGAAGAACCGCCCCCATAGGGTTTCCAACGCTGTAAATCACTTGTCTGTCAATTGCAGTACTGTGGTGGCTGGCGTGTTGCTGGGATGCTGGAAGCTATGCCACTGGTATTTCAAATACCAAAATGGTCACACTTGGTGGACAGGTTTCAGCAGAGCTTCCACACTAAGACAGACTAGGAAGAAGGACCTGGCAGTCTACTTCTGAAAAAACTGGCCAATGAAAATCTTATGAATAGCAGTGGAACACTGTCTGATTTCATGCCAGAAGATGAGTGCCTCAGATTGGAAGGCACTCAGAATATGACTAGGAAAAAGCTGCCTCCTCAAAGTAGAGTCAACCTTAATGATACGGATGGAGTAAAGCTTTCGGGACTTTTATTTGCTGATGTGGCATGACTCAAAATGAGAAGAAACAGCTGCAAACGTCCATTAATAACTGGAATGTGGAATGTATAAAATATGGATCTAGGAAAATTGGAAGTTGCCAAAAATGACATGAAATGCTTGAAGATGGATAGTCTAGGCATCAGTAAGTTGAAAAACACTCGTATTGGTCATTTTGAATAGGACAATCATATATGGTCTACTACACCAGGAATGACAAACTGAAGAGGAACGGCGTTGCATTCATCGTCAAAAAGAACATTTCAAGATCTATTCTGAAACACAACACTGTCAGTGATAGGGTAATATCCATATGCGTACAGGGAATACCAGTTGATACAGTTATTATTCAAATTTACGCACCAACAACTAATGCCAAAGATAAAGAAACTGAAGATTTTTGTCAATTTCTTCAGTCTGAAATGGATCAACTATGCAATCAAGATGAATTGATAATTAGTGCTGATTGGAATGTGAAAGCTGGAAACAAAGAAGAAGGATCAGCAGTTAGAGAACATAGCCTTCATGATAGAAATGACACCAGAGATAGCATAACAGAATTTTGCAAGATCAACAATCTATTCATTGGAAGTTATCTTTTTTCAACAACATCAACAGCGACTATACACATGGACCTCACAAGTGGAATACATAGAAAACAAATCTGCTACATCTTTGGAAAGAGATGATGGAGAAGCTCAATATCATTGGTCAGTACAAGGCCAGGAGCTAGCTGTGAAACAGGACCATCAATTATTATTAGGCAAGTTCAAGCTAAAGGTGAAACATTTTAAAACACTGTACAAGAGCCAAAGTACAGACTTGAGTATATTCCACCTAAATTTAGACATCATCTCAAGAACAGATATGACACATTGAACGGTAATGACCAAAGACCAGATGAGTTGTAGGATGACATCAAGGACATCAAACATGAAGAAAGCAAAAGGTCATTAAAAACCCAGGAAAGAAAGAAGAGACCAAAATGGATGTCAGAAGACTCTGAAACTTGCTCTTGAACATGGAGTAGTTAAAACGAATGGAAGAAATGATGTAGAAAAAGAGCTGAACAGAAGATTTCAAAAGGCGGCTCGAGAAGACCAGTGAAGTATTAACAATGAAATGTGGAAAGGCCTGAAGTGAGAAAACCAAAAGGGAAGAACATGCTTAGCATTTCTCAAGCTGAAAGATCTGAAGAAAAATTTCAAGCCCTGAGTTGCAATACTGAAGGATTCTGTGGGCAAAATATTGAACAACACAGGAAGCATCAAAAGAAGGTTGAAAGAACACAGAGTCGCTGTACCAAAAAGAACTGGTCTAATTTCAACCAATTCAGGAGGTAGCCTATGATTAAGAACTGACTGTATTGAAGGAAAAAGTCCAAACTGCACTGAAGGCATTGTCAAAAAACAAAGCTTCAGGAATTGAGAGAATACCAATTGAGATGGTTCAACAAACAGAAGCAATGCTGGAAGCCTCACTTGTCTATGCCAAGAAATCTGGAAGAGGGCTAACTGGCCAACTGACAACTGACTGGAAGAGAACCATATTTGTGTCGTATCCAAAGAAAGGTGATCCAACAGAAAGCAGAAATTATTGAACAATATCATTAATATCACATGCAAGTAAGGTTTTGCTGAAGATCATTCAAAAGTGGTTGCAGCAGTACATCAACAGGGACCTATCAGAAATTCAAGCCAGATTCAGAAGAGGATGTGGAACGAGAGAGATCACTGCTGATGTCAGGTGGATCTTGGCTAAAAGCAGAGAATACCAGAAAGATGTTTTCCTGTGTTTTATTGACTATGCAAAGGCATTTGACTAAGTGGATCATAACAAGTTATGGATAACGTCATGAAGAATGGGAATTCCAGAACATTTAAATGTGTTCATGTGAAACCTGTACATAGACCAAGAGTAAGTCGCTTGAACAGAACAAGGGGATACTGAGTGGTTTACAGTCAGGAAACGCGTGTGTCAGGGTTGAATCCTTTCAACATACTTATTTAATGTGTATGCTGAGCAAATAATTTGAGAAGTTGGACTATATGAAAAAGAATGTGGCATCAAGATTGAAGAAAAACTCATTAACAACCTGTGATATACAGATGACACATCCTTGCTTGCTGAAAGCGAAAAGGACTTGCAGCACTTGTTGACACAGATCGAAGACTACAGCCTTCATTATGGATTACACCTCAACATAAAGAAAACAGAAATCTTTATTAGACCAATGAGCAACATTATGATAAACGGAGAAAATACTGAAGTTGTCAAGGATTTAATTTTACTTGGATCCACAAGCAACGCCCATGGAAGCAGCAGTCAAGAAATCAAACAACTTACTGCATTGGGCAAATCTGCTGCAAAAGACCTCTTTAAAGTGCTAAATAACAAAAATCTCACCGTGAGGACTAAGGTGTGCCTGACCCAAGCCTTGGTATTTTCAATTTCCTTATATGCATGAGACAGCTGGACAATGAATAAGGAAGACCAAAGAAGAATTGACGCATTTGAATTATGGTGTTGGTAAAGAAGAACAAACAAATTTGTCTTGAAAGTACAGTAAGAATGCTCTTTAGAAGCAAGGATGGCGAGACTTCATCTCACGTACTTTGTACATGTTATGAGGAGGGACAAGTCCCTGGAGAAGGACATTGTGCTTGGTAGAGGTCAGTGCAAAAGAGAAAGACCCTCAACGAGACAGACTGAAACAGTGGCTGCAATAATGGGCTGAAACATAGAAACAATTGTGAGGATGGAGTAGGACCGAGCAGTATTTCATTCTTTTGTACATAGGGTCACTATGCATCGGAACCAACTCTACGGCATCTAACAACAAATCTTTACAGAAGCAGACTGCCACAACTTTCTCCCACACAGCGGCTGGTGGGTTTGATCCACTGACCTTCAGTTAGTAGCCTAATGTTAACTACTGTGTCACCAGCGATCCTAATGGAATCTAAAGATGTATCCATTATAAAGAACCATGCACGATGTGAAGTTTATCCAAGTATTAACTCTTATTGGTTTAACACGTTAAAATCAAACCACTTTAAGAAAATAAAGGAACAAAATCGTGTCACTAGTGCAATTAATACAAAGATATTATTTGACATCATTTACTACCCACTGAATATTAAAATGTAGAAAACTCAGCAAACAGCAGCAAATATCATACTTAATGATGAAACATTGAAAAACTCCCCCTGAGATCACAGAAATGATACGGATGCTTGCTATCACCAGTTTCATTAAGCATTTTATGGAGGTTCTAGACAGAGCAATAAAGCAAGAAAAATTTAAAAGACCAGAAAATGTGAAAGGAAGAAAGGAAATTGTCATCATATACAGATTACAAGTTCATGTTTCCAGACCATTTAACAGCAACCTGTAGGTAATGTATTAGAATTAATAAGTGATAATATCAAGATTAGTGTATATCATACAGTTGAACAAATTATTCTGAGGATAGTAATTCTCACTCAACTTTTTATATACATCATAAGAAATGACACAAAGCCCTACAGAACAAGGCTATGATTTTTGAAAGAAATATTTTATACTTTAAGAAGAGTCACCAAATTTGAACATAAATCAATAGGAATCGTATCGTCTGATGAACAAGGAAAAAATAGGTAAAAAAGAATGACGCAAAATGAACGGCCTCAGAGAACAGTGGCACACCATCACGAGTAAAAGCATACGCATAATGGAAGTACCAGAAGGAGAGGAGAGAGAGAACAGGAGAGAAAAATATAAGGAAGAAAAGCTGAAAACATCCAAAGTTAGATGAAAAACACTTATCTATACATCCAAGAAGCTCAACAAACTCCGAGCAGAATAAATGCGAAGTGATCCATATCAAGAAGTATCACAGTCAAAATGCTGAAAGTTAAAGAGAACACGCTGAAAGCAGGAAGAGGAAAGCAAATCATCATGTCCAAAAGAACATCGATAAGACCAACAGTTAATTTTCATCAGAAACACTGCCAGAATGAAATGAGATTACATATTCAAAGTGATGAAAGGAAAAAATGAACTGTTAAGCAAGAATTTAATATCCAAGCAAAACCATCTTTCAAAAACAAAAGTAAAATATAGACATTTTCAGATAAGCAATAACTGAAAGAATGTGTCACTAGGAGTGCAGCATTATAAGAAATTCAGCATGAAAGTGGTCACATCAGAGAGCCATTAAGACCCATATGGAATAACGAAGATCTGCAATAAAGTTAATTATATAGGTAATCATTAAAAAAAACGTATAATCACATATTAATGTTTGTTTCTTATCTTAACTGATTTGAGACAATTGCATAAAACAATACAATAACTGTAAAATTATATTTTTGGCATATAATGACAAATATACTTGACAATAAGAACACAGAGGCTTTGAACAAAGAGATTCTGAAGGAAATGAAACCAGATGGTAAGACCGATTCACAGAAACAAATGTAAAGAATTAGACATGGTAAATAAGAATTTTAGTGTAAAGTATAAAAATTCTGTAAATACAATGTTGTTTTCTTCTAGCTTCAGTAGACATAAGATTACATAAAGCAATAATTATAACTATTATTGGTGTGTGTGACACACATAAACACAACGTGCAAAACAATAATAACACAAAAAATAAGGGGGCTTTATAGGAGTAAAGTTTTATTATATCTTACTAGAATTAATTTAGTGTAAAATTGAAGTAGATTCTGGTAAGTTTTATACTGTAAGCCTTAAAGACACCACCAATAAAATAACTCAAAAATATGGTTAAACATCATTAAAAAATTAAAATGGTACACTGAAAATATCTACATAACACCAAATCCAAACCAAACCCATTGCTATAGAGTTAATCTGACTCCCAGCAACTCTATAGGACAGGGTGGAACTGCCCCTTAGGGTTTCCAAAACTGTAAATCTTTATGGAAGCAGACTGCCACATGTTTCTCTTATGGAGCAGCTGGTGAGTTCGAACAGCTGAGCTTCTGGTTAGCAGCCAAGTGCTTTAACTGCTGTGGCATCAGGTAATAGGGAATGTAGAAAAAAATAGCCGTGATCCATATAAAAAACAAAAATAAATGGTCAGACATATATTCACCTATATCAAGAATAACATTAGCTGTGAATGGATTAAGCAATTCAAGCAAAAGAAGAGATGCTGAGACTGAAAAAAAAAGATCCAACTATATAACTATATGCTTTGTACTGGAGACATACATTATATTAAAAGATACAGACAGGTTGAAAGTAAAAGAATAGAAAAAGATATACCATAGAAAGACCAACCATAAAAGAGTTGAGGTGGCTATATTAATATCAAACAAAATAAAATGTTATTATATATATTATAATGATAAAAGGATGAAACAGTCATGAAGATGTAAAAATTATTAACATTTCTGCCCCAGCAACAGATCCCCAAAACACAACAAACAAAAATGGACAGAAATGATAGGATAAATAATTCAACCAAAATTCATCAAACTATAAGCGTAAGGTTTATGCTTTTAACTGATCCAAATTTTACTTAATTTAAAAAAATTAAAGGACAAAAGATAAATCATAGTTAATAAACACCAAGTGTTGATTTGAACCTTAAATAGAAAATTTCCTCACAAAACTTGGACCGAGCTTTAAAAAGCCTCAATCCCTGTTTGTGATGAGATGAACTATCCCAGCTAACTCCTCTCAAAAGAAAAGCAAATACTCACCTGGAGGAAGATAATTTCATCATGAGCCTCCAAGTACCTCTATGACATTTCATTCAGAAAATGCAGAATGCAATAAAAAATAGCCATACATGCAAAAGATGAGTAAGAAAGAAAGGATTAGCATCAGGCCTGTGATGCAATTTAGAGAGACAGTGAGCTACCACTGCATACCAATTAGAAGAGCTACAATTAAAAACACTGACTGTAACAACTGATGCAGGGAGGTAGAGCAACTGGGACACTCATACACTGCTGGATGGTGCACAATGTTATATTCCTATGGCAAAACATTTTCAAATATTCTAAAACAACTTAAAGATACACCTATCATATAATACAGCCATTCCATTCCTTGAAGAGTATCCAAGAAAAAATGAAAATACATGTCCATACAAAGGCTTATGAATGAATGTCCAGATTATGGGAAAGGGGAGAGCGATCTGGGAGGATTAAGAAGGGGAAATAAAAAGGTGCACAAGGAAATCTAAGAAGGGATGAATATGTTCATCATTGTAATTGTGGTGGTTTCCCAAATATATACAAATCTCAAAATTAATATTCCTTATCTTAAAATTATGGAGTATATTTAAAATCAGGTTTATGCCAATCAAGTTATCAAAAAGTGTGGGAAGCACCAAAATACAGGTCTAATTAAAAATGTATAGCAATACTTTTTCAAAATAGAGAACCCTGAAAATACAAGAATTGACAATACACTTCATGAAACTGGAAAATAAGGGAGGCATTTAAACCAAAATTTTAAATGTGAAAAATAAAATTATATCAGTTAATGAAACCTAAAATATAAAATGATAGACAAATCAAGTTTTTGTTTTTGTTTTTAAGGGTATAAAAACAATGATAAATCCCTGGCAAGACTGATCAGGAAATAAAAAAAGCACACAATATCAACTTTAGAACTGTAGAGGAAATCATCACCATGGATTCTGAAGACAATTTACATTTTATTATGAGCAAATTTTTGCAAATAAATTTGAAATTCACAAAATGAGAAAATTCAAAAAAAACAAAAAACAACTGAACAACATAGTTAAACTAAGAAATCTCAAAGATTCTATAAATGCTCAATAAGTTGCCTCTGTATAGAAAAGCCTTCTTATAAATGAATCCCAAGTCCTGGTGCCTGATTTCCTCATCATCGCTGTATAATTGAGAAAGAAATAACACAAATCTTTAGCAACCTCTTTCACAGAATAGAAACAGTAACCGCACTCCCTAAATATTTATGAGGCACCTAATAAAAACGTGATACAAAACTGGTAAGAATGTTACATGAAAAAAAAATCAAAGGTTTTTATGCTTCATGAAAAATTCAAAACATAAATTATAAAAAACTTACATTTTTAACTTAAATTTTTTTCATTGTGGTGAAATACATATACCAAAATATTTGTCATTTCATCTATTTGTACATGTACAATTAAGTAACATTATTTACATTCCCCATGTTGTACAACCATCATCACTATCCATTCCCTAATTATTCATCACCCTTAACAGAAACTAAAACTACCTTACAAAACAGAGCAACAAAATGATGTCACTATCACAGTAGATACAGAAAAAACATCTGACATAATTTACCACCTAATTATCATTAAAAAAAAAAAAACTTACAAAACTTCAGCAATATAACTACTAGTGAAATTTTCAAAAACTACTCCCTGAGATCAAAATTGAGACAAGCATGTCCACTATCACCAGTTACATTCAACATTTTAGGGACTTGACTCCAAGGCACCCAGCAACAAACAAGCCAGAGCAATAATTCAAGGGAAAAACAAAACAGAACATAAAGGTTGAAACAATAAAAATGAACCACTTGTTATTCACTGATCATATAATGATGTTTCCAGACTACCTAAAAGCAATCTATAGGTAATGTATTAGAATTAATAAGTGAAGTTAGCAAGGTTAACAAATACCATACAGTTAAACATAAACACATTTTTTTTCTGAGAATAGCAATTCTTACTAAATGTGGTAAACACATCATAAGAAATGGTACAAAAGTCCTAAAGCACAAGGTTCTATTTTTAAGGCATTTCATATATAGTTGTCAGATAAACCTTGAGAGTCATTATAATCAAATAGTGTGGTCTTTTTTACTGATATCATAGTAGACGTTGCTGAATATAAAATAAATGTTATAATACACTTGAAATTTAATCCAAAGAGAACAATAAAAAAACCTTTCTTTGTGACAATTTTACTTAGTTTAATGATCTCATTGACTAATTAGAGACCAGTTTCCTTAGAGGGATAATAATTAAATTATTTTCTCCACAAGACTTGTTTATAATTTTTCTTACTTTGTGTAAATTGTTTGATCTTTCTATTCCATTTGTTAGTTTATCACTTAAAATTATGTGAAATAGCAAAATTTGTATATATTTAACCTATATTTGTGCATATAAAGCAAATTCTAGGGCAATACTAAAATAAAAAAAATTAAAGAGATATAATTGATATACTAAGAGAAAATAAAATAATTCAAAATGCCCAATTAAAAGCAGAGAAGGCAAAAAAAGAGTGGGAAATAGGAGAAAGAAACAAAGAATAAGGACAACCAAGAGAAAACTGTTAAAACTATGGAAGATATTAATTCAACTGTATCAATAATCGCTTTAAAAGTGAAAAATATAAATACATCAATTAAAAGACAGACTATCAGAGTGGGAGAAAAGAAAAAAAAAGAACCAACTATATGTTGTCTATATAAATCAATTTTAAATGTAAACGCACAGATAAACCAAAAGTAGATGGATTGAGAAAGATACACCATGGTAGCCCAAGTAAAAAAAAAGACACTGGAATAGCTGTATTAATTCTAGACAAAGAAGATTTCAAAGCAAGGAAAATGATCAGGGATAAAGAGGGGCATTACATAACTATAAAGCAGTCAACCCTCCAAGAGAACATAAACGTCCTGAAAGTTTATGTGCCTAACAACAGAGCATTCAAAATGTGTCAAAAATTGATAGAATATCAAGAAGAAATGAACAAATCCCATTTCGTAGTGGAAAACTTTAACTCCCTTCTATCAGTAATTGATCAGTAAGAATAGAGTTGAACTGAACAGCACTGTCAACTAACTGCATCTAATAGAATTTATGAAATACTTCATCCAATAACAGCAAAACACACAGTCTTCTCAAGACCACATGGGGCATTCATGAAGATAGACCACATCCTGGGCAATAAAGCACACCTTAATACATTAAAAAAATAAAAATCATACAAAGTATGCTCTCAGACACAATGGAATTAAACTACACATCAGTAACACATAAATATCTAGAATATCCCAAAATATTTAGAGATTAAACAGCACATATCTAAATAACAGATGGATTAAAGAAGTCTCAAAGGAAATTAAAAAAATTAATTAAATGAAAATGAAAATACAATTCATCAAAATTTGTGGGGTGCAATGAAAGCAATGGTTAGAGGGAAATTTATAGCACTGAATGTATATATTAGAAAAAAGGAAAGATATGAAATTAATAATCTAGGCTTTTAAGTTAGGAAACTTGAAAGAGGTGCAAATTAAATTCAAAGTAAGTTGAAGGAAAGAAACAATAAAAATTAGAGCAGAAATCAATGAAAATGAAAACATGAAGGTAACAGAGAAAATCAATGTAACCAAAAACTAGTTCTTTGAATAGACAATAAAATTCATGGACCTCTAGGTCAACTAACTAAGAAAAAAAAAAAAAAGAAGACCAAAATTACTAAGATTATAAATAAAAGAAAGGCCATCACAAATGATTCCACCGACATTAAACGAATAATGTACTAATACAAGTAAATCTTTTCTCCCAAATTTGACAACTTAGAGGAAATGGGCCAATTTCTTGAAATACACAATCTATCAAAACTCATGCAAAAAGAAATAAATTATCTGAATAGGAATGTTTATATAAAGAAATTGAATCAATAATTAATAATCTTCCAAAACTGAAAGCACCAGATCTACAGGGTTTCACTGGTGAATTCTTCCAAATATTTAAAGAATTAACACCAATTCTTTTCGAACGTTTCCCTTTTCCAGAAAACAGAAACAGAGGGAACCTTTTCTAACTCTTCCTATGAGGTCAGTATTACACTAATACCAAAAAAACAAAAAACAAAAAAACAAAAAAAACAGACAAAGGAAAGTTATAGGCCAATCTCTCTCATGAACATAGATGCAAAAATCCTCAATAATGTACTAGCAAACGGAATTATACAATGTATAAAAAAAGATTATACACTATTACTAAGTGGAATTTATCCCACGTATGCAGGACTACTTCAACATTCACAAATGAATTAATGTAATTCATCATATCAAGACATTACAGAAGAAAAATCATTTGATCATATCAATAGATGCAGGAAAAAACATTGGACGCAATCCAATACCCATTCATGTAAAACTTCTCAGCAAACTAGCAGTAGAGGCAAACTTCCTCAATTGATAAAGGACATTTACAAAAAACCTACACATAACATGATACTTAATGGTGAGATACTAAACTCTTTACCACTAAGATCAGGAACAAGACAAAGGTATCCCCTCTCACCATACCTATTCAACATCTAACAGAAGTCCTACCTAATGCAATTACACACGAAAAGGTAATAAATGAGATACAGATTGGACAGGAAGAAATAACACTGTCCTTGTTCACCACTTATGTAGAAAATCTCTAAGAATCAACAACAACCAAAAATAAACAACTTGGAAATAATAAGTACCTATAGTAACGTTGGAGACTTCAAAATAACAAGTAACGATAGCAACTTTGGAGCCCTGGTGGCACAGCAGTTAAAGCACTAGCTGTTAACCGAAAGGTTGGTGGTTCAAAACCACCAGTGACTCCACAGGAGAAAGATGTGGCAGTCTGCTTCCATAAAGATTTACAGCCTTGGAAACCATATGGGGCAGTTCTACTCTATGAGTCGCTATGAGCTGGAATCGACTTGAAGGCAGTGGGTTTGGTTTTGTTTATAGTAAGGTTGCTGGAAGCAAAGTTAATACCCAAAAGTCAATTGTTTTCCTATATACTAGCAATAGACAATTGGGTTTGCCATTAAAAGCACAACACTATTTACATTAGTACCAAAAAGAAATAGGTATAAATCTAACAAAATATATACAAGATAGGGTCTCTATGAGTCAGAATCTATGGCAATGGGTTTAGTTTTGGGTTTCTATGAGGAAAGCTTCAAGACTCTGATGAAAGAAATCAAAGAAGATCTAAATAAGTGGAGAGACATTCCATGTTCAAATACTACAACCCTCGTGAGAAAAACAAAAACAAAAACTATGTTTGAAAAATGGAATATGAAGATGCATCAATTATAAAGGAACATATACAAAGTAAGGTTTATGCAAGAATTAATTCTTGCTGGTTTCACATGTTGAAATCAAACCACTAAGAAAATAAAGGAAGAAAACTGTCACTATCTCGCTTAATACAGATAAACCATTTGCCATAATTTACTACCCACTTAATAATCAAAACTAGAAAACTCAGCAAACATCAGTAAATATCATACTTAGTGATGAAATATTGAAAACCTCACCCTGACATCACAGAATGACATCGATGTTTAATAACACCAGTTGTATTCAGCATTTTATGGAGGTTATAAACAGAGTAACATATCAAGAAAAATTCAAAAGATCATAAAATTTGAAAAAAATACATGAAATCATCAGTATTCACAGATTACATATTTATGTTTTCAGACTACCTAACAACAACCTGTAGGAAATGTATTAGAATTAGTAAGTGATAATATCAAGATTTGTGGATACTATAGAGTTGAATAAAATATTTTGAGCACAGTATGTATCATACGAAATGACACAAAACCCTACAGGACAAGGATATGTTTTTTAGAAGAAATATTTTATATTGTAAGAAGAAAGATTCATCAAACTTGAAGATAAATCAGTAGGAATTATATAATCTGATGAACAGGAGGAGAAAAAAAAGGAATGACACAAAATGAATAGGGCCTCAGAGGACAGTGGCACATCATCAGGAGTACCAAAATAAGCATAATGGAAGTACCAGAAGGAGAAGAGAGAAGAGGATAGAAAAATATTAAAAGGAAGAAAAGCTGAAAACATCCAAAGTTAGATGAAAAACACTTATCTATACATCCAAGAAGCTCAACAAACTCCAAGTAGAATAAATGCAAAGAGATTCACATCAAGAAGCATCACAATCAAAATGTTGAAAAGTTAAAGAGAACATGTTGAAAGCAGGAAGTGAAAAGCAAATCACCATGTCCAAAAGAACACTGATAAGACATTTCCAGATAAATAACAGGAGAAAGAATGTGTTACTAGGAGTCCTGTATTATAAGAAATTGTAAAGGAAGTGCTTCATTATGAAAGGAGGTACACCACACAGCAGTTAAAATCCACATGGAAGAAAACAAAGATCTCCAGTACAGATAATGTTTAAAAAGAATCTCTGTCAATAGACATACAATTATATAAGGCAATAATTTGAACTATGTATTGTTGGGTGTGTAACATACATAAAATAACATGCAGAACAATAACAACACAAAAAAGGGAGCTATATAGAAGATATTATTATATCTCACTACAATTAATTTAGTGTAAATTTGAAGTAGATTCCGATAAGTAAAGATGTATATTTCAAGTCTTATAGAAACCACTTGTAAAGTAACTGAAAAATATCACTAAAATCATTAAAGATATTAAAATGGTACACTGAAAATATTTATATAATATCAAAGAAGGAATAAAGGATAAATGCAGAAAAATAATAGCCATGATCCATATAAAAAACAAAAGAGTAGTCATATATCCAACTACATCAAGAATAACATTAGTTTGGAATGGATGAAGCAATCCAAGCAAAAGAAGAGATCCTGAGACTAAATAAAATAAGATCCAACTATATGATGTCTACTAGAGACATACATTATATTCAAAGATACAGAGAGGTTGAAAGTAAAAGAATGGAAAAGATATGCCATAGAAAGACCAACCATAAGAGAGCTGGAGTGGCTATATTAACGTCAGACAAAATAAGACACCAACATTACCATATATTTTATAATGAGGAAAGAGCAAACGATCATGAAGATATAAACATTATAGACATTTCTGCCCCTAACAACAGAGCCTCAAAACACATCAGGCAAAAATGGACAGAACTGAAAAGAAATATAGACAATGCAACCATAATACTAGGAGGACTCAAGCCTTACTTCTAATATTGTATAAAACAAGTAGGCACCAAATCAAACAAAAAATCACACGTATATACAAAGCCTAACATTACAAAACAAACAGACCAAAAAGACAAGAGCAGAACATACATCCTTTGCATGGACAAACAACATTTTCCAGGATACACTATCTACTAGGCCATAAGACAAACACCAGTATATTTAAAAGGACTGAAATAAAATAAAGTATATTCTCTGAGCACACTCAATGAAATTAGAATTCAACAACAGGGAGAAATTAGGGAAATTTACAAAAACGTGCAAATTAAACCACACTACCAAATATCCAATGGATCAGAGAAGAAATCATGTGAGTAATTAAAAAATTTAAAATGGAACTTATTTTTAAAGCACAAATAGTAACAGTGTCTTAGGTGTAAAATATATAATTTTCCAAAATTCATCACACTGTGAGCATAAGGTTTGTGCATTTAACTGATATTTTACTTCTCTAAAAAAATTAAAAAATGAATTATAGTTAATCACTATCAAGTTATTAATAAAATGTTTAAATAGAGTATATGACAAAAAGACCACAAAGAAAAGGAGGGAATAAATGGAAATTTACTTTTGTGAGGTTACATTTACATAAATTGACACTATCTTAACTTTAAGTAAATCAAGATAAGTAAAAGATTCATATGCCAACCACCAGAGCAACCAGTAAACATAATACAAAGAGATATATAACCTTTTTGCTACTATTGCAGCATACAAAATTACCACAACACTTATCTTCTACAGTAAACTTCATATTTACTTGTTTGTTTTCCTCTAGGCTGTACCTCAATAATGTAACTATCACATATGTCATAACTGGAACATGTTGGGAACTAAACAAACATTTAGGCATCCTTGTGGAGCTGTCTGTTTCCCATCGTTGCAGTGAAGCACCAGACTCACAAACAAGTGAAAGCAAAAAGTTTTATTGTGGAACAGATTCGTGAATCAGAGGACACTTTTACATCCAACCAGGATGTGACAGTGTTCCACACTGCAGGAGGACAGTGAGGTTTTCATCAGGTGGAGTAAACAAAGGGCTGCGTGCTTGCAGGCACGGGCTGCGCGTGGCAAAAATTTACAAAGGGGTAGTTAAACTGCAACCATTTCTTAACAAACTTTCTTAACATGATCAATTCTAACTTCCTGGAGTGTGATGACCAAGGCATTCTCCTTGGATTGAGCTGCGGAAACATCTCTGACATACATCTTTTAACAGCCAATTCCTCATACAAGCTAGAGTCTTGACCTTTGCTCCTTCTATGAGTTACAAGCAGTTAAACTTATTTCAAAATGGAGTTTAATTTAGATCTGGGACAGCCATCCTAGTCCTGTCAAGCACCCCAAAAGAGAAAATCCTGAAAATGTAAAATTTGATAATACACTATGATCTTGGAAAATACGGCAGGGACGTAAACCAAAATTTTAAACATGAGAAGTTAAATCAGTTAATGAAACAAAAATAATATAAAATGATAGACAAACCCAAAAGATTGGGTTTTTTTAAGGGTATAAAGACAATGATAGATCGCTAGCAAGACCGATCATGGGAATAAAAAAGAAGACACACAATATCAACACCAAAGAGGATCATTACCATGGAGTCTGGAGACACATACATTTTATTATAAGCAAATTCATGTGAAAAAAATCTGAAATTCACAAAATGAGGAAATTAAAAATATAACTTAAAATATTGTTTAAGTAATCTCCAAGATTTTATAACTATTCAATAAGTTGTTTCTGTATAGAAGAGCCTTCTTACAAATGAATCCCAAGTCTTGGTGCCTGAATTCCTCATACTTCCCATATAATTGAGAAAGAAAGAATGCAAATCTTTAACAACCTCTTCCAGAGAACAGAAATAGCAAAAATACTCTCTAAAAGATTTTATGAGACCTCTAAAAGCTTGATACAAAATTGATAACGTTATATCAAAAGAAAATCAAAGGGTTTTATGCTTCATCACAAAATCAAAACATAAATTTTAAAAACTTATTTTTGTTTTTAATTTTAAAACTCTTTTTCAATTGTGGTGATATATACATATATATACATATACCAAAATATTTGCCATTTCATCCATTTTTATGTATATAATTAAGTGACATTAGTTACATTCCCATGTTGTGCAACCATCATCACTACATATTTCCTAAATTTTTCATCACCCTTTACAGCAACTCAAACCACCTTACAAAACAAAGCAACAAAATCATGTCACTATCACAGTATATAGAGAAAAACCATCTACTATAATTTACCACCTAATTATAACGTTTAAAAAAACTTAGAAAACTGCAGCAAATAAAACTACTGGGGAAACACTCAAAAAGTCCCTGAGATTAAAAAAAAAGGACAAAGGACGTCTGTCCACTATCACCAGTTATAGTCAACATTTTAGGGGACTTGACTCAAAATCACATAAAAACACTAACAACAAGCCAGAGCAATAATTCAAGGAAAAGAAACAAAACATAAAAGTTGGAAATGACAAAATGAACACGCCTTAATTCACAGATCGCATAGTGATGTTTCTAGACTACACAAAAGCAATCTATAGATAATGTATTAGAATTAGTAAGTGAAGTTAGCAAGATTAATGGATACACCATACGGTTAAACATAAACACATTTTTTCCCCGAGAACAGCAACTGTGACTAAACTTTTTATACACATCAGAAGAAATGGCACAAAAGTCCTACAAGACCATGTAATATTTTTAAGGCTTTTCGTATAGAGTTATCAGATAAACCTTGAGAGTCATTATAATACTGAACAGTGTGGTCTTTTTGACTGATATCATGATAATACAGGCCCCTGAATATAAAATAAACTTCGCAAAACACTTGAAATTTAATCCAAAGAGAACAATAAAAAGACCATTCTTTGTGACAATTTTACTTATGCCCTTAGCTTAATGATCTCATTGACTAATTAGAGATCGGCTTGTTTAAAGTGGATAACAATTAAATTATTTCCTCCACAAAACTTGTTTATAATTTTTGTTACTTTGTATACATTTTTTGCTCTAGTTTACTATTCTATGTTAATTTATCATTTTATAATTATTTCAAATACCAAAATTTTTACATATTAAACCTGCATTTGTGCATATCATATTTTTAGGCAAATAATGTGTGCCTCCTACATGTGTCTGTCAACTGCACCTTCCCCTCATGAGGTACTTTCATTTAAGTGCTGCTATGCCAATTTTTTTTTTTACACGTTGCTATAAAAATTAGCATAGTGTGCTTACAAAAATACCTCGCAGGGGGAGGGTGTGATTGGCAAACAAATACAGAAGGTGTGCATTATTTGTGTAAAAGTATGGTGTACTCTTGCTAATTTCACTGATGTTCTCTATATAAACAGTTACTGAATTGATCCCTATATGTCCTGTATTTAGAGAAATCATTTCAGATTAGAATGTTTTGTTAAAGCAAATAGTTTTCTATAGGTAATACAAGTGTCACTTCATTATTCTTTACAAAGAGTTTTAATATTTTCTCGTACATTTTCTTATGCAAGTTTGCAATAGATCAGCAATTAGAAAAGCAAAGCATTTGATATTTTACTTGAGAATGTGCTTAAATTATTATCGATATAATCTGTGTAGATATTTAATAAAAAATGAATCAACTGGATGATTTGACTTTTGCTTTTTCTCTGTGAGTTTTTTTTTTGTTGCTATTGCCAATCCAATAAGTTATCCTTTTATTTATATAAAAGGAAATATTCGAATTGACAAAATAGGTATTGAGATTCTAAAATATGTTATTCAGTAACTATATGTCAGGCAAAATGTAAAAAGTATCATTCAAGTGAACAAATGTACACCGAATGAAAACTTTTGGGAAATGAAGATACATTACCTCCCGGGAAATGATTATTTAGAAGATGGCTGCCTTCTCAATAGAATCCATGAAGAATGGGAGAAAATGGAGCAGAATCTTTCCAATGCTGAAAGAAAAAATAAAACTGTCAATGCAGAATTCTATATCCAACAAAATTATCCTTGCAAACAGAATGAAGTTAAGACATATTTGTAAAACAAACCTGAGACAATTTGTCTCTAGACAACTAGCAATTCACTTTGCTGCCATTAGTTCCTCTGGCTGAAGGGAAATGACACCTGATGGAGAACTACCTAAAGAAGTGAAGAGCCCTGAGCAGCTGGGCCATGATGGTGCCTTCTCTTGGTGACAGTTGGAAATGGCAGTTGGATGGAATGTGAGCCCAGGAATTTATGCAGCATCAAAACTGCTGCATTCTATTGGCTGCAAGAGAGTCACTAAGGTTGGCCCATAAAACTAGGAGGGGCCATGAACCCCATTATCTTGAAGGAAGGGGTGTCAAAGAATGGGTGGACATGTTTTTCAACTGCCACAGAAAAAAATGCACTAGAGGGATTTAAAAGGAATAATAATAAATATTCAATAAACACAAAAATAGGAAAGAAAAGAGGAACAGAGAAATAAAGAGAAGGGAAGAATACAAAGTGAACGGGAAGATTATCAACTTTAATTCAAATTATATTAAGAATAACATTAAATTTTTAAAAGGCCTAAACATTATAATTAAAAGATTAAAAAAATAGCAAGTCCCAATTATATGCTGTTTACATTAGAAGAAATTTAAATTGAAGAAGAGGTTGAATGTAGTAGTATCGAAAATGACATACCATGCAAAATTAAGCACAAGAAAGCTGGAATGGGAACATCACTGCCAAACAAAGTAGACTTTCAGGAAAGAAGTAAAACTAGAAATAAAGAGGGACATTTCACTATGATTAAAGGATCCATTCATAATCAACAGGAGAAACACATTATTTATTATTTATACGAGAAATGTCATTATTACAGAATCTTGAAACAGATATAAAAATATAAGTGATTTTAATGTCAATAAATTTGAAATTATAGGAAATGCAAAACTCCCAAGTAAAACCCAACCTAACAAAAAAGAAAACCGAGAAAATCTGAATAGTCCCTGCGTTTATCAAATTATTGCACCAATAATGAAACATCTTTCTATAAATGAGTTCCATGCTGTTGTCATTAAGTTTTGTACTTTCCCTTACATTTTAGAAAGAAATTATACCAATATTATACAATCAGTTGTAGAGAATGTTTTAAGAACCCCATATAAACTTTTTACAAAATTGATAAGGATATCACATAAAAAGGGAAACCAAGCGGTTATATCTATCATGATCATGACCAAATGCAAAAAAAAAAAAAAAAGTTGGTATGTTTAACAAACCGATTCAAAGTTAAATCAGCTCTGAGACACCATAAGCAAACTGAGTTTTATCCAAGAATGAATTATTCTTGGATTAATATTTTCAAGTCAAATCACTTCAACAAAACAAAGGGACAAAATATTGTGATTATTATATTAGAAACAAAAAAGTGACATAATTTCTTACCCACACAGGATAAAAAAAATCTCAAAACTGCAGCTAATATCTTCATCAGTTCTAAAATACTTAAATCTTCCTCCAAGATAGGAAATGAGAAAGGATTCCTACCATCCCCCATTCTATTAAACACTTACAGAGAGGTTAATCAGGAAAAAACACAAGAAAAAGAAAAGAAAATGAGACACAAGATTTGGAAAGGAAGAAATGAAATTGCCATTAATTCTCAATGAGTATATTTTACACTAACATCAACTGACTGATTATGTTTTAAAATTAGTAAGTAAATTTAGCAATACTTCCAAATACATGGCAATAAAAATCTACTGTAATTCCAAATACTAGCAATGAATAACTAGAAAATTAACTAAACAACACCATTTGTAAAAGCCTCAAAGATTATCAAACTCCAGGTAAAATTTTAATGAAATCTGTGCAAGCTCTTTACACAGAAAACTATGGAAAATTATTGAGAAGAATTAATGAAGATATGAACTTCTGGAATGATGTACAATGTTTATAAAACAGAAGATTCATTTTATCTTTTAAGTTTATCATTCTCACTTTTTACACACATCATAACAAATGACTTAAAACCCTATAGAACAAAATTATATTGTTAAGGCTTTTTTTACAAACTTATATAAAAATTGAAAGGCATTACAACCCTGATCATTATTTTCATTTCTTCTAATATCATGGTAACAGGGGCCATTAATAAAAGATACACATCACTGTAGACTGGACATTCAATCCTATCGGAATAAAAGATTATTCTTTGTGATGATTATACTTATGGCTCCTTTTTTAATGATCTCACTGGAGTCAAATTCTTTTTAAATGGTTCACAAATAAATTATTTCCTCCACATAATTTGTTTATAATATTTCTCATTATTTTTTCCTTTCTTACTCTTTTCTAATTTTCCTCTCTTTAAGTATAACTTCTTACCCTCTTCTGAACTACTTCAAAACAAAAAAATGAGTTGGTGGTTAAGAACAATCATTAGTGATAGGCCATCATGGGGCTACTTCTATGATTTTTCCCTAATAATTAGAAATACATGTGT
The DNA here is from genome assembly GCF_000243295.1 of Trichechus manatus latirostris. Classification (NCBI taxonomy): domain Eukaryota; kingdom Metazoa; phylum Chordata; class Mammalia; order Sirenia; family Trichechidae; genus Trichechus; species Trichechus manatus. The sequence goes on along the minus strand of NW_004444297.1, from coordinate 539,055 downwards.
GCTGAGTGCAAAATTTTAAAAATATTCAAATGCATACTCTACCTCAGAAGTAATGATTAACAGTAAAGCCTGTAAATGAACAGGTATATACATATATATTATCATATATAAAATATGTTTATATATTTCTGCACATAACTAAAATTAAATCACCATTTGATTTGTTTTCCCTTTAGCAATATTTCTTGGAGATTTTTTATGTAAATATATAAAGAGCTAATCTGATTGACTGTAAAAGCTGAAGAATATTCATTGTTTGGACATACCATAATTTATTTAACACTTGCTCTGTTGACTTTTTTTGTACCTATACTTTTGTGCCATGATGGATCAGCTATATAGGGTACCATCCTGGAAGTGGAATTACTGTGTAAAGCATATGTAATTTAATATTTTGCTAAGGAATGTTAAATACCTTTTCAAAAAGTCAGTACCATTTATACCCCTTCCAAATCTGGTACCAGAGACTTAAAAACAAGACAAAAAGAAAAAAAGTGCATTTCTTATTTAATTTCCATTAAGTAATGTTGTGGTAGTTGCTGGGTGCCGTCAAGTTGATGCTTACTCATAGCAACCCCATGTGACAGAGCAGAACTTCCCCATAGAGTTTGCTTGGCTGTAATATTTATGGTAGCAGATCATCAGCTTTTTCTCCCATGGAGCCTCTGGGTGGGTTCAAATATTCACCTTTCGATTAGCATCTAAGCACTTAACCGTTGTGCCATAAAGGCTCTTTCATTAATAATAAGCCTATACAATATACTCACTGCCTATTCATATGAATTTTGTGTATATCTTTTGATGCATTTTAGTAGCACTACTGGTTAAACAGTATATCATTTCAAAATATTTGAAATATAAAATTATTATATATTAAGGCTACATATTTATGTGTATTCTCTCCTTACTATCACATATACTCAGTATACTGTCTGGTAATGAATTGATTATGATTATAACTGTACCTGTATAAATCACTGTACATATAAAATGTTTTATCAAAACTGAACATTATTTTATATTGTAAAATACTGTAGAAATAATATGCTTACATAACTGGGGCCCTGGTGGCACAGCGGTTAAAGAGCATGGCTGCTAACCAGAAGGTTGGCAGTTTGAATCCACCACCTACTCCTTGGAAACCCTAGGGGGCAGTTCTACTGTCCTGTAGGGTTGCTATGAGTTTCAATCAACTTGATGGTAATGGGTTTGTTTTTGTTTTTTTTTTTTTCTTCTTTTTTTGGTCTGCTTACATAAATAGAATTATTTTAATAAAAAAATAACATTTAAATTTTTTAAAAATATTTTTATTAGAAAACTATATATTTGACATATATATGAAATGTAAAGACTATTAATAAGTGCACAAGTGTATGTCCAGTAGAAAGAAATCATTACTGATGCTCTTGGGATCCAATGTGTGCATTGCTTCAATTATAGCACACTGTCTTCTCTAGGAAAATATACACAAACATAAACACACATCCCCACACACAAAATTTGATGATAACCATTCCCTTCCTTTACCAGATTATATTTATTGTATTTATATGTTGTTTTTACTTATCCATCAAAGCATATTACATATGGAGAGCACTTCAAAAATAACACAAGGTATATATTTTTCGCCAAACAATACAGTGACGTTACCATTATTAAGGTCAAGAATGAAACATTATCAGACTTCCAGCAGAAAAAAGGAGGTACATCCCTTTTCCTATCTCCCATCACTCCACCCTCCTTTTCTGTCTTCTCTTTTTCACATAATTGACCACTGTTCTTATTCCTAACACCTTAGACTAGTTTTGCCTGTTGTGAAGGAAAGAGGTAACAGTGGGTCTATAACTACTTCTTCCTTACCTAGGAAGCCTGGTAGGAGTAAATAACCTCCCTGAGAACATGCTAATGACATTGGTAATAACTCCTTGTAAACATACTGATAGATATTAGTTTTACCTGTAAATAACCCAGGAAGTTACCAGTTTATGGAGAATGGCTGGCTGGAGAATGGGAGGGAGTTTTCGAATCAAAGGCTGTGTAATTAGCAGTCAGTGTAAAACATACGAACCCAAAACCAAAATGCCTCCTTTCTGTTACTAATATTTTTATAAACATTACTCAACATCACGATTCATCTTTTATTGTGAAACCAAAACACATTCTGATGTGGAAGAAAAGGGGCACTAGTAGGAGCTCTGTCTGATGCTTTCCTGCTCCCCCAGGAATATGAGTCCTTTGTGCCTGAACGTTTGCCTCCATCCTTTGTCTCATTATTAAAACTTGATTTGAGTAAGATTCATGTGAGTCTAATTTCACAATGCAACTCTTTGTAATAGCATACCTGATTTAGAAACTGATATGCATTGTTTCAGACAATATTAACTTCGGGTTGTTGTTGTTCTGGATTCCTTTGCTCAACATTTTGTGAGACTTATTCACATTGTATGTAAAAGAAGTTTGTTGATATTCATTGGTGTATGGTATTACATCGTGTGATATACTATCTTCAACCCATTCATATAGATGGTGGCCTTTTAGGTTGTTTTCATTTTGTTCTATTTGGATTTGTGTTTCTACATATGTTTTGCAACACGTGCATATTTAGGATAGTTATATAAGAGTAGAATGACTGAGTCTTATTTTACGTGTCTAATCAGCTAAATCGAATCTGCCAAAAATTTTGCCAAACTCCTTACTCTAATTTCTTCTCCAGCAAGCAATGTATGAGGATTGCTTGCCAATGAAAAACATTGTCAGGGTGAGAGGCTCATGTTTACCCAGATCTTTTGAATGGGGCAAATACCCATGTGGCAGGGAATTTGAGAACAGGCAGAATATGGCAGTGTTGATGAGCTGATGGGGCAGAGACTGGAATTTGGAGCTACCCAGTATGGCACTGTGGATGACGGAGGTGTGCAGGAGGCCAGAGCAGAAGTCTTTGTGGGAGTTCACAAGGTCCTTGAGTCAAGGGTTGGGCTGCACACGTGTAGGGTAAGACTCAGAAGGCCCTAGCAGAATTTGGAAATGAAGCTGAAAGAGATAAGTTGATACCAGAGGTGTTGCAGTGCCCTAAAACTTTTGGGTTCTCGTCTAGGCACAGGAGAGTTACCTACAGTGACCTGTGAAACAGTATCCAGTTATTCAATATATGTTTAACTGGAGCCTAAGATAAGGAGGAGCAGTGATGGAGCAGAAAAAAAAAACCCAAAACATATGTTTTATGGATTGAATTCTGTCTCCCGAAAATATGTGTTGAAATCCTCACCCCTAGACCTGTGGATGTGATCCTGTTTGGAAACCAAATTTTTCTTTTATTATGTTAATAAGATCAAACTAGTGTAGGGTGGATCCTAAATTTAATCACTTCTGAGTTATAAAAAGACTAGAATCAACACAAACACACACAGGAGAAAGACAGACACTATGGAAAACAGAGAAAAACCAGGGAGGCTACGGAATGCCAGTGATCACCAAGGATCACTGGCAGGTACAAGAAACCAGGAGGGAGGCTCACAGAAGAGAATGACACAGCTGAGACCCTAGTCTGAACTTTTCGCATGAAAAATTGTCAGAAAACAAAGTCTGTTGTTTAAAGCCATCCACTTGTGGCAGTTCTATTACAACAGTACTAGCAAACTAAGGCAATATTTATAAAGAAAAGTCACAAAAATTCCCAAGTTTTTAAAAATATCTGGACTTGAAGATCAGTAAAATCAAAGCAGGTTAAATAAAAACAGAAGTAAAAGGTGGAAACCTGTCTGAGAAGAAAAACTCAGACATTTTCCACTAAAACAAGCAATAGAAAAATGGTAAGACTGCATCCCCTCAAAGGCGGAGAACTTGGCGAGACTCAGAAAAACAAGGCAGTCTCGTCAAGTTACAACTCTCACAGGTTTCACTGTATACGCACCCAGGAATACCACACTTAAACTGCTAAGAGCTGACGAACTGAAAAAAAAAGGTGCACCTATTCAACATTTGACTGGAAGTCCTAGCTTATGCAATTACACACAAAAAAGGTAATAAATGATATACAGATAGGACAGAAAGAAATAACACTGACTTTGTTCACCAATTATATGATTGTTTATATGCAAAATCTCAAATGATCAACAACAACAACAAAATCCTCTTAGAATTAATTAAGCAACTAAAGCAAGGTTGCTGGATACAAAGTTAATATTAAAAAATCAATTGTTTTTCTATATACTAGAAATGAACAACTGAGTTTGCCATTAAAATCACTCACCATTTACATTTCCCCCCCAAAAGAAATAGGCATAAATTTATCAGAATAAATACAAGATTTATATGAAGAAAGCTCCAATACTCTTATGAAAGAAATCAAAATAGATCTAAATAAATGGATATTCCACATTCAAATATTATATCCCTCATGACAAAAATAAAATAAACAAATAAATAAAAAACTATGTTTGACAAAGGGAAGCTAAAGATTCATCAGTCATGAAGCACCATGTACAAAGTGAGGTTTACCAAGAATTAATTCTTGTTGGTTTGACATGTTGAAATCAAACCACTTTAAGAAAATAAAGGAAAAGAATCGTGTCACTATTGCAATTAATACAGAAAAACTATTTGACATAATTTACTACCCATTTATTAAAAACAGAAAATTCATCAAACAGCAGCAAATATCATACTTAGTGATACTGAAAGCGACCTTACTGTCACCAGTTGTATTCAGCATTTTATAAAGGTTCTACACAGAGCAATAAAGCAAGAAAAATTTAAAAGACCATAAAATTTGAAAGGAAGAAATGAAAGTGTCATGATTCACAGATTGCATGTTTATATTTCGAGACTATCTAAAAGCAAACTGTAGGTAATGTATTACAATAAGTGATATTATCCAGATTGATGTATACAATACAACTGAACAAGATATATTTTTCTAAGGATGGTAATTCTTAATCAATTTTTTTAATACACATAATAAGAAATGACACAAAAGCCTATACTACGAGGTTATATTTTTTAGAAGAAATATGTTATACTTTAAGATGAAAGAGTTACCAAATATGAAAAGAAGTCAATAGGAATTATGCAATCCAATGAACAACAACAACAAAAAGGAATGAAGTGAAAGAACAGAGCCTTAGAGGAATGTGAGATACCATCAGTAGTACCAATATATGCATAATGGAAGTATCAGAAGGCGAGGAAAGAGAGAACTGGACAGAAAATATACTAGAAGGTAGAATTGCTGCAAACAGCCAAAGTTAGATGAAAAACACTTATCTATATGTCTAAGAAGCTCAACAAACTTCAAGCAGAATAAATGCAAAAAGAGCCACATCAAGACACATCACAGTCAAAATGTTGACAGTTAAAGAGAATATGTTGAAAGCAGGAAGAGAAAAGCAAATCGTCATGTCCAAAAGGGCATCAATAAGACCAACAGTTAATTTTCATCAGAAGCACTGCCAGAATGAAATGGGATTCTATATTCAAAGTGATGAAAGGAAAAAAAATGAACTGTTAACCAAGAATCCAACAGCCAAGCAAAGCTATCTTTCAAAAATGAAGGTGAAATGAAGATATTTCCAGATAAACAATAACTGAAAGAATGTTTTTGAGACCTGCATTGTAAGAAATTAAAAGGGAAGTGCTTCAACATGAAAGTAGTGGCACCAGATAGGAGTTAAGATCCATATGGAAAAAACAAAGATCTCCAGTAAAGGTAATAATATAGATAATGGTTTAAAAAAATATTAACCTATAATTATGTATCGATGTTCCATTTTATCTTCAGTGATTTGAGGCAACTGCATAAAACAATCATTATAAAACCATAGTTTTGGCATATAATGTACAAAGGGAATATATTTGGCAATAAGAACACAGAGGAGACCCTGTGAATAAAGACATACTGAAGTAAGAAATGAAACCAGATGATAATATAGATGTACAAGTAGAAACGAAAAGAATCACACATGGTAAATAGGAAGTATAAAATAAAGTATAAAAATTCTATAAATATAACATTGTTCTCCTTTCTTCTAGTTTCTTCAATATAAATGAGATTACATAAAGCAATAATTATAGCTATGTATTGTTGGTTATGTAACATACATCAACATAACATGTGAAACAATAATAACACAAAAAAGGGAGCTATATATAGGCTTTATTCTATCTCACTAGAATTAATTACGTGTAAATCTGAAGAAGATTCTGTAAGTTAAGATTTATATTGTAAGCCTTACAGAAATCACTAAGAAAATAACTCAAAAAAAAAAAAAGGCTAAAAATCATTAAGGAAATTAAAATAGTATGCTAAAAATACCAAAGATGGTAATAAAGAAGAAGTACCGATAAATAATAGCCATGATCCATATAAAAAACAAAAATAAAAGGGCAGACATATATGCAGCTATATCAAGAGAAACATTAGTTGTGAATGGATACAGCAATCCAAGCAAAAGGAAGAGATCCTCAGATTAAATATAAGAAAATAAGATCAAACTATATGCTGTCTACTGGAGACATACATTATATTCAAAGAGAGGCTGAAAGTAAAAGAATGGAAAAGATATACCATAGAAATACCAACCATAAGACAGCTGGAGTGGCTATATTAATATCAGATAAAATAAGATACGAATGTTACTATACATTTTATAATGATGAGTCAAGTGATCATGAAGATATAAACATTATAGATAGATATTTTTGCCCCTAACAACAGAGTCCCAAAACACATCAAGCAAAAATGGACAGAATTGAAAGGAAAGATGGACAAGTCAATCATAGTATTTACAGACTTCAGTGCTTCACTTTTAAATATTGCCTAAAAAAAATAGGTACAAAAATTAGATGTATGTACATCCCAAACATTATAAAACAAACAGACCTAAAAAGAAATCTATAGAACACTCCCTCCAACAAGAGCAGAATACACATCCTTTGAATGGACAAATGGAACATTTTCCAGGATACACTATATAGTAGGTCATAAGACAAACATCAGTATATTGAAAAGGATTGAAATAAAGTATATTCTCTGATCACACCCACTGAAATTAGAATTCAACAACAGCAAGAAATTAGAGAAATTTACAAATATGTGCAAATTAAACCACACTGTATCAGATAATCAATAGATTAGAGATGAAATCACATGAGCAATCAGAAAACTTAAAATACAACTGATTTTTTAAGCAAAAATGTTAAACAGCATTTTAGATGTAAAATATATAATTTGTAAAATTCATCAAACTGTAAGCATAAGGTTTGTGCATTTAACTGATATAAATTTTACTTCATATAATAAAGAACAAAAAATATAATCAATAAATACCAAGATTTTAATAAAATGTTTAAATAAAATACATAACAAAAAGACCATAAAGGAGAGAATAAATGGAAACTTACTGTTGTGAGGTCACATTTACATAAATTGATACAATCTTAATTTTTTAATTTTAGGTAAATCAAGAAAAGTAAAAGGTTCATATGCCAACCACCAGAGCAACTAGTAAACATAATACAAAGAGGTACAGGTAACACTTTTTTTTTCTATAGTATACTCCATATCTACTTGTCTGTTTTCCTCTAGGTTGTACCTCAATAATGTAACTGTATCACATATGTCATAACTGTCACATGGTGGGAACTAAACAAGCATTTAGACAGCCAATGAAATAATGACTTGGAGTACCTTAAGAAAATGATGCCAGAAAGGATCCATTCCTTGGAAAGCTTGTTTGCCTTAAAGACATGTTTAATCTTATTGGTATAAGATTGTATTCATTAGCTATAGAAGGAAAACAACTACTAAAATATATTGCCGAAAATAGTATTTGTGGGACTGTCTGTTTCCCATAATGGCTGACCAACTGTTTCTGCCCAACTATCTGCTGAGAAAGACTGATATTATATAAAGGCACCACAGAACAAAGGAACAAGTATCTGAAGAGACAAGATCTCAGAAGTATAGGTTGTGAGAATTAAAATTTGTACCTCTTTTCCCCTCAAGGTGTATGTAATTCAAAGCAGTTGAAGAAGTCATAATGCTAGTAAGCATAAACTAAGCAGCTGACCAGGGCTTCCAGCAGTCTCACCAGCCCAGGTAATATAGACTGGGGCTGAAAAAGCAAGGAGAACGACTCTATTCCCCAAGTGTTCATGTGAACCTAACATAGAAAATTCCTCACAAAACCTGAGACTGAGCTTCAAAAGGACTCAATCCCTGTGTGTGATTAGATGAAATACCCCAGCTAACTCCTCACAGAAGAAAAGCCATTGCTCCCTGGAGGATGGTAAGTTCATCCAGAGCCTCAAATTACCTCTGAAGTATTTCACACAGAAAATGCAGAGTGCAATAAAATAACTATACGTGCAAAAGCATGAATAGGAAGGAAAGGTTCACCATCAAGCCTGACAGGCAATTTGGAGAGACAGTGAGATATCACTGCACACCAAATAGAAGAGCTACAATTAAAAATACTGACCATTACAAGCACTGGTAGAGAGGTAGAGCAACTGTGACGATGATACACTGCTGGTAGAAGAACAATGATATAATGGTGCAAAACAGTATGAAATATTCTAAAACAACTTAAAGATACACCTATCAAATGATCCAGGCATTCAATTCCTTGAAGTGTATCCAAGAAAAAACAAAAATATATGTCCATACAGTGGCTCATGAATGAATGTCCATAGTATGGGAAAGAAGGGAGGATTAAGAGAAGAAAATACAAAGGTACACAAGAAAACATGGAGAGGGATGAATATGTTCATTATCATAATTGTGATGGTTTCAAAAATATATACGTATCTTGAAATTGATATTGTGTATCTTAAAATTGTGAAGTATATTAATGAAGTTATTAAATATTGTATGGGAAACACCAAAATACATGTCCAATTGAAAATGTATAGCAATAAGTTTTCAAAACAGAAAAGACTGAAAATTTAAGATTATATAATGCACTTCATAAAATTGGAAAAAGGGATTTAAACCAAAATTCTAACATGAAACAAAAAAAATTACTGACAAACCAAAACAAAATTTTTTTAACGATATAAAAGCAATGATAGATTCCTGGCAAGACTGATCAAATGAATAAAAAAGAAGACACATACAGTATCAACAACAGGAATGTAGAAGAGCTCATACCAAGGATTCTGAAGACACATACATTTTATTATAAGCACATTTTTGCAAATAAATTTGAAATTCACACAGTGAAGAAATTTGAAAAACAACAACATAGATAAACTAAGAAATCTCAAAGATTCTATAACTATTCAGTATGCTGCATCTGTATAGAAAAGCCTTCTTACAAATGAATCCCAGGACCTGGTGCCTGAATTCATCATCATTCCCATATAATTGACAAAGAAATGATGCAAATATTTGAAAACTTCTTCCACTGAATAAAAGCAGTAACAGCACTCCCTTAAAGATTTATGAGACACCTAAAAACTTGATAATACTAAACTAATAAGAACATTATATGAAAAGAAAATAAAAGGTTTTTATGCTTCGTGACAAATTAAAAATATACACTTTAAAAGATATTTATTATTTTTGTTTTTAATTATTACATTTTTTTCAGTTTGGTGAAATATGTATACTAAGTATTCACCATTTCATCTATTTTTATGTGTACAATTAAGTGGTATTATTTATAGTCCTCATGTTCTGCAACCATCATCATTATCCATTTCCTAAATTTTTTTATCACACTTAACAGAAACTCTAACCACCTTACAAAACAAAGCAACAAAATCATGGCACTATCACAGTACAGTGTTGGTGAATAATACTGAATATACCATAGACTGCCAGAAGAATAAACAAATCTGTCTTGAAAGAATGCTTCTTAGAAGTGAGGATGGCAAGACTTCACCTCACATACTTTGGACATGTTATCAGAAGGGACCAGTCCCTGGAGAAGGACATCATGCTTAGTAAAGAGGAGGGTCAGCAAAAAAGAGGAAGACCCTCAATGAGATGGATTGACACAGTGGTTGCCAAAAATGGGCTCAAACATAGCAACCATTGTGAGGATGGTGCAGGACTGGAGCAGGATTAAGAGGGGAAAATATAAAGGTGTTTCGTTCTGTTGTACATACTGTCGCTATGAGCCGGAACCAGTTCGACAGAACCTAACAAGATCACAGCAGATAAATAAAATCTAACATTATGTAACGCCTATTTATGATTTACAAAAAAAAACCTTAGAGAATTGCAGCAAATATAACTAATGGTGAAACCCTCAAAAAACTCCCTGGGAACAAAAAAGGACAAAGGATGTCTGTACACTATCACCAGTTACATTCAACATTTTAAGGGACTTTACTCAATGGTACCCAGTAACAACAAGACAGAGCAATAGTTCAAGGGGCAAAAAATAAACTTAAAGGTTAGAAATGGCAAAATGAACATTCCTTAACTCACAGTTGCATAATGATGTTTCCAGACTACCTAAAAGCGACTTACAGGTAATGTATTAGAATTAATAAGTGAATTTAGCAAGACTGACGGATACCATACAGTTAAACATAAACACATTTTTTATTCCTGCTAATTGCAATTCTTACTAAACTTTTTATGCACATCGTAAGAAATGGTCCAAATCCTAAAGGGCAAGGTTATATTTTTAAGGCTTTTCGTATATAGTTAGTTATCAGATAAAACTTGAGAGTCATTATAATCCTTAAATTGTGGTCTTTTTTTTTTCTGATATCATGATAATAGAGGCCACTGAATATAAAATAGACTATACAATACACTTGAAATTTAATCTAAAGAAAACAATAAAAAGACCATTCTTTGTGACAATTTTACTTACACCCTTAATAAATTCATCGACTACAGATCAGCTTCTTTAAAGTGTATACCAATTAAATTAATTAATTATTTTCCCACACAAAATTTGTTTATAATTTTTTATTTTGTGTAAATTTTTTGCTCTATCTAACTATTCCATTTGCTAGTTTACCATTTTATAATTATTTGAAATACCAAAATTTGTATCTGTTATACATATATTTCTACATATACTCTTGCTAATTTTACCTATGTTCTATCCCCATGTTCTATATATTACTCATTACTGAATTTATTCCTACATGTACTATATTTTCATAAACTTATTCAGGTATAGAATGTTTTGCCAAAGCAATGTTTTACTACGGGTAATAGGAATGTCACTTAACTTCTTTATACAGAGTTTTAATCTCTTCTTGTATATATTCTCATGCATGTACATTAGGAACAAACAAGCAATTAGAAAAACAAAGCATTTGGATATTTTGTTTGGGGATGTGCTTAAATTCTTTTCTTTTGCATATAATGTGTGTACATATTCAATAAAAATAAAAACTTGGATTATTTGACTTTTGCTATTTCTATGTAAGGTTCTTTTTTTGCTTTTCTTTGTTTTGTTGCTATTGTCGATCCAGTAAGTTATCATTTTATATATAAAAAAGAAATATTTGAATTGAAAAAATAGGTATTGAAGTTTTCAAAAATATTATCAATAAAATACATATTAGACATCTATACAAAATATAAAGAATATCACTGAAGTTAACAGAGATATACTAAATGAAAACTTCTGAGAAATAAACATACATTACCTCCTGGAAATCTATTATATAAAAGATGGCTGCCATTCCAAGAGAATCCATGGAGATTTGGAGAAAATGGAGCAGAAATTTTCCAATGCTGAAAGAAAAAATAAAACTGTCAACACAGAATTCTATATCCAGCAAAATGACCCATCCAAACTGAGAATGAAATAAGACACATCTACACAATCAAGCCTGAGACAATCTGTCAGTGGAAGATCTATAATACAAGTAACGCCCAGGAAGTATTTCAGGGTGATGTGAAATAACACCTGATTGAAACTAACAATGGCAGGAAGGTGTGAAAGGCAATGGAGAAGGAAAATATGTGGATAAATATAACAGACTACTCTTCTTTACTTTTGGAAATACATCTCACTCTATAAACCAAAAATGATAATAGTATTGTACTAAACCAAAAAACCAAACCTACTGCCATCCAGTCTATTCCAACTCATAGAAATCCTATAGGACAGAGCAGAACTACCCAATAGGGTTTCCAAGGAGCAGCTGGTGGATGTGAACTGCCAATCTTTTGTTTAGCAGCCGAGTTCTTAACCACTGTGCCACCAGGGCTCCACCAATCCCTAAAGCAACACATAAACATGGCATAAGCAGTTATATGGTTGCACTTGTTGTGTAACAAATTCCCATAAACTTAGCTTCTGTAATATACTTATTATTTACTGTTTCTTCCCCACTAAGCTGTACCTCAATAATGTACCAACTTCTCATGGCACATGTTGGAAACTGTAGAAAAATTAAAGAATCAATGAAATATTTAAATTGAAATACATTGAAGAAAATAAGAAAAAAACATGCACTCCTGTCTTAGGCTGGGTTCTCTAGAGAAGCAAAACCAGTAAAGCATATAAGTATATATATGTATATATAGATATAAAAAGAGAGATTTATATCAAGGAAATGGCTCACGTGGTTGTAGAGGCTACAACGTTCCAAGCCTGTGGATCAGGAAAGAGGCTTCTCCGGATTCTTGTAGCCCCAGGGGCCAGCGAACCCAACATCAGCAGGCTGGAGAACAGGGCTGTTGCTCACAGGCTATGAAGATCTATGAATCCCAACATCAGCAAGCATAATCGCAAGTAAGCTGCTAGCTCAGGTCCCAAGAACTGGAGGTCAGACAAACAGGAGACAGCTGCAGGATCCAGAACAAGTATCAGCTCTGGCAAGGAGAGAAGAAAGAGCTAGGCAGAGGAGGGTGTAGAAATGAAGGCTGAAGGGAGCAGTGAGCCTCCACAGGTCCCGTCCCCACTGGTACCGACTCACAGCAGATCCCATCATGGGGGTGATCACGTATCAAATCTCAACAGGGAAGTGATCACAACATTATACAACTGCCAAAACACTGAGAATCATGGCCCAGCCAAGTTGACACACAATCTTAACCATCACAACTCCTTGGAAGATTATTTTTTCTTAAATAAATTTTTCATCTTATGGACCTTTAGTTTGAAATTATTAGTTTTAAGTAAAGTCACCTGTACACTAAAACATATTTCAACAAACAGTGTTTGTAGATTTGTATGCTTCCACTAATGGCAGACCAGAAGTTTGTGTACAACCATCCTGCTGAGAAAAGCTAGAAAAGTTGGAAGATATTGTCCCAAAGCACCACAAAAGCAAAAAAGCAAGCATTAGAAGAAACAAATCTCAGAAGAGAATCCCAAGTGGTGAGAACTGTGGTACTTCTTTTCCTCTTTGAGTCTTCTGCTGATTTAAAGTAGATGATTGAGAACCCAAGATGCTAAGCAGTAAACTGTAGCTAAGCAGCTATGTAGCTGAACAGAGCTTCTTGCAGTCTCACCAGGACAAAGGATACCAATTGGGCTCAGGGCTCAACAAGGAGCAGAGGCACTGGGAAACGGCATAAGGTTTCATTTGAAATCCCTATGGGGTGTGCCCTAAATGTCTCCATCAACCAGAAATAGAAAAACTCCACGCAAAACCCGAAACCCAGCTTCAAAAGGAACCAATCTCTGACTGAGATGTGATGAACTTCCTCCACCCTAACTGCCTCTCAAAAATAAAAGCAAATGTTCCCTGGAGGAAGACGAAAGTACCCAGACACTCCAATTACCTCTATAGCACTGCATACAGAAAATCTAGCATGTAATAAAAAAATAATTATACATACTAAATATGAATGCAGAGGAGCAGAATAGCTTCAGATCTGTGATCCACTTTCTCCATTACTAGGATGCCTGGGAAAGAAAGAAATACGTCTTAGTTATACTTATTCCATTTAAAGCAACAGTGAGATAGCACTGCACACGTATTAGAAGGGATACAATTAAAAATACTGAACACTAACAAGTCTAGCAAGGATGTAATGTAAATGTGACTCTCATATACTGCTGATGTAGTGTAAAACAGAACACTGTGACATATTCTAAAATATCTGAGAGTTACAACAACTATCATGTAATCCAGCTAGTTCATTCTTTAATGTTTATCCAAGAGAAAATACAATCAAATGTCCATACAAAGACTCCTAATGGCAAACAGGAAAAGGGCTTGGAATAGGAGGGGGGAAATGCAAAGGTACACATGAAAACTTTGTGGGCTGTACAACAAAGTTGTTTACTTGTTGTTTTTCTTTAGGCTATACACTGTGAGTCAAAGAAGGCACAGGAGGGAATCTAGACTTCTACAATCACCTGGCAATAAAGGCAGTGCCTCCCCCTTGATGGAGTGGTGTTGGAGGAGTAATTAATGATCTTGATGACAGAAAAGGAGAAATTACCCAATCAGAACAACACACAGGTAACAGATTTAAAAAAAATAATAATAATATAGCCTCATGAAACTGTGTTTCAATTACAAAAGCTCTAACATTCCTGTCCCTGGAATCCCATAAAGAGCAGATAAAGGGAAGGGCTGAAACAGTACTGGAAGAAATAATGCCTGACACTTCCACAATTGTTAAAGGGTATGAGCCTACAGATTCAAGAAGCTTAGTGTGCCCTATCAGGGTAAAGCCAAAGAAATCCACACCAAGAAATATTAAACTTCTTAAAACTAAAGACCAAAAGAAAGAAAAAAGAAAATTCTTGAAAGCAGCAATAGAAAAACTATAAGATGAAAACCATTCAAAGTTGGTCAAATTCTTTATTAACTGACAATATCTAATCAACATTTACAGAATATTCCATACAACAACAGCAGAATACACATTCTTTTGAACAATCCATGGGACATACATCAAGATAGACCATATCCTGGAGTATTAAAAAAGTTTGACAAATCTAAAAGAATTGAAATCCCCAGAGTATGCTCTGTGACCACAGTGGAATCAATGTGGAAATCAGTAATAGAAAATAGCAAGTAAGAAGGCAAAGCCAAGATAGTGGCTTAGTCACATGCACCATAAAGTGCCCTTGCACCAAAGACCCAAAAAATGAAGCAAAACAGAAGTAGATAACAATCCAGGAACCCTGAGCATTTAAAAAAAAAAAAAAAAAAAAGGTCTAAGAACTGAACCGAACACCGACTGAAAGAAAAAAGTGAAAAAACCTACAAATGAGGGGTTAACACAGAACGGAGGAGCTCAGCCAGGCATTCTGGACTGACATGGCCATTTTAAGACAAAGCCAGCAGCAAACCTAAGTGAAGAACACAAGAAGGCAACTTCACGGCTTTCCCAAGAGTGACACAGAAGCTCTACAGACATACCTGGATAGAAGCAAAAGCAGGGAGGGAGCCAGGATTCAGAACCAGAAATACCCAGGAGCAGTGGCCTGTGATCTCAGGGGTGAGTGGCCTGCACGAGGTGGTGGACCCACGGATTATCAGCTGGAAGTCTCCCACCCGATCCGACCCCAGGCAGCCCCCTTCCTTGCACTTGACTGGGGCCAGGTCCTGCTCTCTGACTGCAGTGGGCACAAGGTAATCAAGCACCCGCATATCCTAGCCAGAGGGACACATTCCCCCCAAACCCTATTCACCTGATCAGAAGTGGCAGAGGATCCTATTCTCTAACAGCCTCCCCTGATCCAGGTATCACAACACAAGCCTCTCCCCTTCCCCCCTACCCCATCCAACTGTGTCCACTACCCCCTTGCCCACCTAATGAGTGGGACTAAGCATGCCCCCATGTGTATGCCCTGCTGCCACCTACACCCCCCCACCCCAAGGGCCAGGTAAGGGCAGCAGCAGAGAGACTGTGCTAGAGCCCACCCTCCCTCCCCCCTCTATTTTTGGCTAGGACATAATCGACAAGGGTATAATCTCTAAAATTTACAGAAAACTTCAACACCTCAACAAAAAGACAAACAATCCAATTAAAAAATGGGCAAAAGCTATGACTAGACACTTCACCAAAGAAGCCATTCAGGTGGCAAACAAACTCATGAAGAAATGCTCCTGATCATTAGCCATCAGAGACAAAACCAAACTCATTGCCCACTGAGATGATTCTGACTCATAGCGACCCTATAGGACAGAGGAGAACTGCCCCATAGGGTTTCCAAGGAGCACCTGGTAGATTCAAACTGCCAACCTTCTGGTTAGCAGCCGTAGCTCTTAACCACTATGACACCAGGGTTTCCACCAGAGAGAGAGATGCAAATTAAAACTACAATGAGATACCATCCCACTCTGACAATAATGACACTAATTAAAAAAAAAGAAACAAAAAACCAACTGCTGGTGAGGTTTTGGGCAGATTGGAACGCTAATACACTGCTGGTGGGAATGTAAAATGGTACAAGAACTATGGAAAATTATGTCGTGCTTCCTTAAAAAGCTAGAAATAGAAACACCATATGACCCAGCAATCTCACTCCTAGGTATATACCCCAGGGAAACAAGAGCTGTGACATGAATAGATATCTGCACACCCATGTTCACTGCAGCGTTGTTCACAATAGCAAAAAGATGGAAACAATCTAGTGCTCATCAACAGATGAATGGATAAATAAACTGTGATACAGACACACAACAGAATACTACACAGTGATAAAGAAGAATGATGAATCCGTCAAACATATCACAGCATAGATGAACTTAGAGGACATTATGCTGGGTGAAATAAGTCAATCACAAAGAGACAAACACTGTATGAGACCACTTCTATAAAAAATCGAGAAAAGGATTACACATACACACATACATGCACACACACACATACACACAAAAAAGTTCTTTGATGGTTACCAGGAATGGGAGAGGAGGGAGGAAAAAATCACCAACTAGAAAGAAGACACATGTTAATATTGGTGAAGGGAAAGACGTTACACAATGGGGGGAAGTCAGCACAACAGCACCTAGGCAAAGGAAGGCACTGAGAGGAACCTAAGAATAAAGGGTAATCATGGTAATTACCATAACACAGACAACCCTACAACAACAGCATTAATAAATAATAATCTACGAATGGATATATAAGTAGAGACATATGCTAAAGAGGAGTGAAAGGGTGCAAGAGAGCACACCTACCTGCAGATCCAGATGCTGCATGTACATTAATATAGACAACAGAACACACAAGAGGCACAGTCATGGAAACTTCCTAGACATAAACAAACACATCACGGGGCGAAGTTACTAGGCTTGAAGGCTAAGGATCATAGATTCAGGGAACATCTACGTCAGTTGGCATAACATAGTTCATAAAAACAATGTTCTACATCCTATTTTAGTGAGTAGTGTCTGGGGTCTTAAAAGCTTGCGAGTGGCCATTTAAGATACAACGATTGGGCTCATCCCATCCAGAGCAAAGGCGAGTGAAGAAAACTGAAGACACAAGGGAGCAATTAGTCTAAAGGACTAATGGACCACATGAACCACAGCCTACGGGACCCTGAGATTGGAAGAACTACTGATCAGTCTGACCAGGATCACAATAGAGGGTCCTGGACAGACCGGGGAAAAATGCAGAACAAAAATCAAATCCATAAAAAAGACCACACTTACTGGTCTGACAGAGACTGGAGAAACCCTAAGACTATGGCCCTTCTAACATAGAACTGAAGCCATTCCTGGAGACCACGTTTCAGCCAAACAATAGACAGGCCTAAAAAATAAACAATAACACCCAAAAAGAATGAGCTCCTTAGACGAGTTAATTATATAAGAATAAAAGGGCTACATATGCCCAAAAGCAAAGACAAGAAGGCAGGAAGGGGTAGGAAACCAGATGAAAGGTAATGGGGAACCCATGGAAGAAATGGAGAGTGCTAATACATTGAGGAGGTTACGACCAGTGCCTTGGAACATTCTCTGTATAAATTGTTGAATGGGAATCTATTCTGCTCTGTAGACCTTCACCTAAAGCACAATAAATTATTATTTCTCAAAAAAAAAAAAAAAAAGAGGAAGACACTGGACTCGATGAAGAGGTTGAAGAGTGTTTACTAAAAGATTCTGAAGTATTACTTCTACATCTTCCAAGGATTTAATTTTCTTCAGATAGATTATTATTACATTTATCTAACTGCTGAGTGTCTACTATCAAGGTAGTACCATTTCCGAAACAGTGTCAAAAGACTGGAAAACGTTTCTTCCCATTAAACACACACAAAATAGAAAGCCTCTAATACTCGGTTAAACAATGAATTAAAAAAACCTTACCACTGCAAGAAGGCTCAGGCCTATTCTGCAAGTCCCACTGCTTTGATATCCAATCTCTGTATGTGGCGATTTCATCCATTACTCTTAATTATTCTACCGAATATGCTGCATGTGTTTTAAAAAAAAGTGGGGGGGGAGTGTTACATTAATTTGAAGATCAGAAGTCACAACCAATCTTGATACAATGGGCTGATTGTTGTTAAACTTTTCCCTCTCCGTTTCGTTGTTGGGATAGTACTTTGCTATTGGCAATACAGCATGACTCAAAACAACGCAGGCATAATCGAAGGCCAGTTTCACTTGCATGGCCGCACACAAACTCCTTCCAACATCATTATCTTATAAGAAATGTATACATAAATAAGTCAGCCTTCTAAAAAATAAAAGCTATTAATTAAAAAGAAAAGAAAATAGCAGGTAAATATGCAAGTATTTGCAAACAAAATAACACACTTGAAAATAATCCCTGGGTCAAAGAGGAAGTCTCAAGGAAAATCAAAAAAGACACTGAAATGAATGAAAATGAAAATACACCATAACAAAATTTAAAATAGAAAACAGAAAAATAAAAAAACAGAAGAGGAGGAAACACTTCCCAGTTAATTTTGTAAAACTGGTATTACCCTCATACCAAAACCAGAAAAAGAAATACAAAAGAAAGAAAAGTAAATTAAAGAGTATACCTTGGGAGCCCTGGTGATGTAATAGTTAAATGCTCAGCTACTAACCAGAAGGTTGGTGGTTCTAACCTACACTGTGGCTCAGTGGAAGAAAGATCTGGCAATCTGTTCCCATAAACATCATAGCCTAGAAAACTCTATTGGGCAGTTCCACAATGTTGCACGGGGTCACTATGAGTTAAAGTCAACTCGATGGCACCTAACAATATACCTTGAACAGAAATAAAATCCTCAACAAAATATTAGCAATTAAATTCAGCAATATATAAAAAAATTATAAATCCCTATCAAAATTCCAACAGCCTTTTTTTTTTCAGAAATGGAAAAGCCCATCCTCAAATTCATATCAAATTGCAAGGGGTCCCAAGTAGTCCAAACAATGTTGAAAAAGAGCATGAAATAGGAGGACCCACACTTCCCCATTTAAAACATACTACAAAGCTGTAGTGATCAAAACACTATGATACTGGTGTAAGGAAAGACAAATAGACCACCAAAATAGAATTAATAGTCTAGAAATAAACTTATACATCTATGGCCAATTTATTTTTGATGAGGGTGTCAAGTACATTCAATGGGGAATGAATAGTCTTTGGTGCTGGGACTACTGCATCTCTACATGCAAAAGAATGAAGTTGGATCTATACCTCACACTATATATGAAAATTAACTCAAAATGGATCAATGACTTAAGGAAAAAAAATAAAATTATAACAATCTTTGAATGAAACATAGGGGAAAGCTTCAGGATCTTCTTTTGGCAATGTATTCTTAGCTATGGTGTCAAAAGCACAAGCAACAAAAGACAAAATAGATAAACTGGACTTCATCAAAATTAAAAACTTTTGTGCATCAAGGGAAATTATTAAGATAGTTAAAAGACAGTCTGCAGAAAGGGAGAAAATATTTGGAAACCATATATGAGATAAGGGTTTAAGTTTCAGAATATATAAAGAACTACTACAACTAAACAACAAATACAGAAACATCCAGTTAAAAATGAGAAGGAACTTGGATATTTCTACAAAGAAGATATGCAAATAGTCATAAAGTACATGAAAAGTGCATAACATCATTAGTCATTAGAGCAGTACAAATTAAGAACACAATGAGATATCACTTCACACCCACAAGCATAACTATTTAAAAAAAAAAAAAGTAAATGTTCCCAAGAATGTGGACAAATTGGAAGCCATTTCCATTGCAAGTGGGAGTGTAAAATTGTGCAGCCTCTGCAGAAAAAAAGTTTGGCAGTTACTCAAAAAGGTAAACATAGAAGTACTGTATGACCCAGCAATCCCACTTTTAGGTATATACTCAAAAGAATTTAAAGCAGGGATTCAAACATATACTTGTACACCAATGTCAGCAGCAACATTATTTACATTAGACAAAGAGTAGAAATAACACAAGTGCCCACCAACAGATGAATGGATAAACAAAATGTGGTATAAACATGATCAAAGATTATTCAGCCATAAAGAAAAATGATCCATGAAGCTTGAAAACATGATGCTAAGGGAAATAAGTCAGACACAAAAGGACAAATATTGTATGATCCCACTTATATGAAACATCTAGAATAGGTAAATGCATAGAGACAAACATAGATTAGTGGTTACCAGAGACGGGGAATGAGGTTTTAAGTTATTGCTTAAAAAAATATATATATATATATAAAGAAAGAAAAAAAAATTATACACTATTTCCGAGTGAGAGTAATTCTAGAAATACAAGGCTGGTTCAATGTTTTTAAAATGAATCAGTGTAGTCTAGCATATTAACAGGCTAAAGAAGAAATATCGTATGATTTATCAATTGATGAAAAAAGCAATAAACACTACTCAATACTCGTTCATGATAAATACTCTCAGATAATTAGAAATAGAAGGGCACTTCTTAAACTTGAAACAGAGCATCTACTAAAAAACCTAAGACGGACTTCTGATTTCTGGTCCAGGATGGAAAGACCTTGGAAGTCATCATTCTCACGTTCACAACAAGATAAACAGCAGAAAAACTGCAAATCACAAACTCTTCTTACATCCAACAGAGAACTGAGGTTACAGGGCTAACCTCTGCCTGCAAACTGCAGAGACAGACAGGATGATACAGAAGCATCAACTACCCCATTAGACCTAACATTGGGTAGGAATACTTGTAGGATAACTAAGTGCTGGAGACAGAGCATGGACTAGCATAAGAGATAAAACCTTCTGGAAGAAAGGCTTACGCAGACTCCAACAATATCATGAGTTTTACCTCCAGGGGCTCCACAAAGTTCTCACTGTGAAACTTGAGGGAAAAAATTTCCTCAAGCTTCCAACAGAAAAGGGAGAAATTAACCATTTTGAAACAATGTTCTATTCTTTTTAACAACAGCCTGCCCTCAGGTAAACTACTTTACCAGAACCTACTAAAAGTGAGTTTTATTAAAGCCTACCTGACTAGAAAAAGGGAAATACCCAACTCCAGGTCCCTTCTAGTTGTTGGGGAATAGAGTAATGAACCAGAGTCCCCTCTAGTTTTGGACATGTGGTAAAGGAAATACCAACTCCAGTCCCTTTAGCCTTATTGTTTCAGGCAAGGGTTGACATAAAAATTTTAGAAGACCTTCTGAAAGTGAATATCAAGAACTACAGGCTCACTACAACACTGAGACTTAATCATAGGATCAAAGAATGCGTCCCCTTCTCACTAACTTTACTACTACATTAACATCAAGAGGGCAAAGAGAAAAAAGACTGAAAAAACAAACAAAGGAACAAAAAAAAAAAAGAGCAGACTATCCAGGAACTACGGGACAATTTTTTAAAAAGTGTAACTTAAACATAATAGGAATAACAAAAGGAGAATAAAAAGACAAAGGAACAGAATTTTGAAGTCATAATGGCTGAGAATTTTCCAGTTGTTGACAGACACCAAACCACAGATCCTGGAAGCTCACAGGACACCAAGCAGGGTAAATACTGAAAATCTACACCTAGGCACATCATAGTCAAACTGCAGAGAATCAAAGACAAAGAGAAAAACATAGAGGAAAAAAATACCTTACCTATAAATGAACAAGAATAAGAATTGCACCAGACTTCTCTTCAGAAACCATGCAAGCAAGAAGAGAGTGGAGTGAAATATTTAAAGCGTCGGGGTGGGGGAGGGAACCTAGAATTTTATACACTGCAAAATTATCCTTCAAAAGCGAAGGAAGGAAGTAGAAAATTTCAACTCAACAACAAAAAGACAAACAACACGATTATAAAATCGGCAAAGAACATGAACAGAACTTTCACCAAAGAAGACATCCATGCAGCCAATAAACACATGAAAAGATGCTCAAGATCATTAACCATTAAGGAAATGCAAATCAGAACTACAATGGGATACCATCCCACCCCAACTAAAATGGCACTGATGAAAAACAAAACTGTTAACAACAAATGTTGATGAGGATGGGGGAGATTAGAACCCTTATCCATTGCTTGTAGATCTGTAAAATGGTACAACCACTATGGAAAACAGTAAAGCACTTCCTGAAAAAGCTAGAAATAGAACTACCATATGATCCAGCAATTCCACTCCTATGGATATACCCTAGAGACCTAAAAGTAGTGACACGAACAGATATATGCCCTCCTATGTTCATTGTCACTTTATTCACAATAGCAAAAAAAAAAAAAAAATAGAAACAACCAAAGTGCCCATTAGTAGATGAATGGATAAGCAAAATGTGGTACATACATACAATGGAATACTACACAACCATAAAGAACAGTGACGAGTTGGCGAAACCTATTATAACATGGATGGACCTGGAGGGCATAATGCTAAGTGAAATAAGTCAAGCACATAAAGACAAATATTATATGATCCCTCTTATAAGAAGACAAGAATAGACACATATAGAGAGACTAATGTTCAGTAGTGGTTACCAGAGGGAGGAGTGAAGGGAGCATGCTCTAGATCGTAAATACTTGTTATTGTTGGTGATGGGAAAAGCAGGACCAAATGTGGGTGTAGTGAGCACAGCATGACCAAAGTGAATGATGCTACTGAGAAGTGCTCATGAGAAAAGGATGCTTGTACAGAGAATCTGACATATGTAAGAGGGAAACAAATCCAACAAAGAACAAAAAATGAATCTAGGATGACATAACCATGGGTATAAGCATATACATATACTGGTAGGTACAGGTGTACCCATATGTGAGAAGAGACAGAAGTATCTACATGTATGTGTAAATACAGATATTTGTAGGCAGACACATACATTCATTGAAGACACAACTACAGATACGCCTTAGACATAACCAAACACCTTCTGAGATCAGTTTTCTGGGTTTGAAGGCTTAGGACCAGAGTCTCCATGGGACAACTCAGTCAATTGGAATAATATAGTTCACAAAGTTCATGTTCTGTATCCTAGTGAAGTGAGTAGCATCTGGGGTCTTAAAAGCTTGATAGCGGCCATCTAAGATACAACTATTGGTCTCTACTTGTCAGGAGCAAATGAGTAAGAAGGTAATCAAAATCACAGAGAAGAAACAAGTATACAAGGCAGACAGCCTACACAAACCATGACCTCAACTTTCCTAAGACCAGAGCTAGATGATACTCGGCTACCATCACTGACCCATCTGACCGGGGGCACAGTAGATGATCCTGGTTAGAACGGGAGAAAAATGCAGAAAAAACTCAAATTCCTAAAAAATGCCAGACTAACTGGACCACCTGAGAACAGAGGGCTCCCTGAGACTACCGCCCTGAGATACTCTTTTAAACCTTGAACCAAAAATATGCTGCAATCATCTTCTAACAGAAAAGCAGAGTAACACTAAAAATAAAAGATATTACCCATTAGATTGGTGCTGTACTAAAAAAAAAAAAAAACACCTGTAGGAGTCCAAAAGGTCAACATTTAGCCCAAAGCAAAGATGAGAAGGTAAGGGTGGCAGGGAAGCTAGAGTCCTGGAAATGGAACAACCTGAACACAATTGATGAGAATGTTGACACAATGTGAAAAATTGAACTAATGCCACTGATCAATTTGTGTGGAAACTGTGAAAGGGGAACCTAACTTGCTGTGTAAAGTTTTACCAAAAACACAATAAAATATTATTTTCTTAAAAAGTGAAGGAAAAACACTTTCTCAGAAAAATAAGCACTGAAAAATTTTGATGCCACTAGACTTGCTCTGCAAGAAATGTTAATAGAAGTTCTTCAGAAAGACGGAAAATTATACAGTAAGAACCTTGGACCTACATAAAGAAAGGAAGAGCATTTGAGAAGGAATAAATGAAGGTAAAATAAAATATTTTATTTTTCTAATAAGAAATTAACTAATTAATAATGAATTGATCTAACATGTAAAAACTTCTTTAAAATACTACTAGCAAAAATACATTGGATAATTACAGCTGATGAATAAGTAAATGTATGACAGCAATGTTATAAAGGATGGAAGTGAAGAATTGGGAATACTATAAGATACCTGTACTAACCATAAAGCAGTATACTAATATTTGAAAGAGGATTTAGACTGGTTGTAAATGTATAATGCAAACTCTAGGGCAATCATAAAAAAAATTTAAGAAATATAATTAATATATACTAAGAGAGGAGAGAAAATAGAATAATTCAAAATGTCCTATTAAAAGCAGAGAAGGCAAAAAAAGAGTGGAAAAAAGAAACAAAGAACAAAGGTAAACAAGAGAAAATAGTTACAACTATGGGAGATATTAATTCAACTATATTAATAATCACTTTAAATGTGAATGATATAAATATATCAATTAAAAAACAGAGAATATCAGAGTAGGTAAAAGAAAAAAAAAAAAAACAAGAACCAACTGTATGCTATCTACAAAAAACCCACTTTAAGTATAAAGGCACAGGTAAGTTAAAAATAAAGGGATGGAAAAAGAAGCACCATGATAACACTAGTCAAAAAACAGCTGAAGTAGCTGTACTAATTTCAGACAAAGAAGATTTCATCGATAAAGAGGGGCATTACATGATTCTAAAAGGGGCAAATTTCCAAGAGAACCTAACTGTCCTGAAAGTGTATGCGCCTAACAACAGAGCATCCAAATTATGCGAGGCAAAAACTGATAAAACTGCAAGGAGTAGTGAATAAATCCTGTCTTATAGTGGAAGACTTCAACACCCTTCTATCAGTAATTGATCAGTAATAACAGAGTTGAACTAAACAGCACCATTAATCAACTGGATCTAACTGAATTCATGAAATACTTCATCCAACAACAGCAGAATACACATTCTTTTCAAGATCACATAGAACATTCATCAAGATGGACCACATCCTGGGTGATAAACCTCATCTTAACAAATTAAAACAAATAAATCATACAAAGTATGTTCTTACACACAATAGAATTAAACTAGAAACAAATAACATACAGATAGATAGAACATCCCCAAATATTTAGAGATTAAATGGAACACCTCTAAATAGTAGATGCATTGAAGAAATCTCAAAGGAAATTTTTAAAAAAAATTTTGAATTAAATGACAATGAACATACAATTCATCGATAATTTATGAAATGCAGTGAAAGAAATGCTTAGAGGGAAATGTATATTATTGAATGCATATATTAGAAAAAATTCTAAAATAAAAACTAAGCTTCTAACTTAGGAAACTTGAAAAAGAGGTGCAAATTAAATTCAAAGTAAGCTCAAAGAAAGAAATAATACAAATTAGAGCATAAATCAATGAAATTGATAACAGGAAATTAACAGAGAAAAATCAATGAAACCAAAAGCTAGTTCTTCGAAAAGTCAATAAAATAAAATTCACAGAGCTCTGGGCCAGTTTACCAAAAAAAAAAAGAAAGAGGAAGAGAAGGAAGACACAAATTACTAATATTATAAACAAAAGACAGGCCATCACAACTGATCCCGTGAACATTAAAAGGATAATAATGTACTAATATACTAATATGAATAAGTTTTTTCCTTAAATTTGACAACTTAGAGGAAACAGAGCAATTCCTTGGAATACAAAATCTACCAAAACTCACAGAAGAAAGAGATGATTTGAATAGGCCTGTATCTATTTAAAAAATTGAATCAACAATTAATAACCTTCCAAAATTGAAAGCACCAGGTCCAGATGTTTTCACTGGCGAATTCTTCCAAACATTTAAAGAATTAACACCAATCCTTCTTGAACTTTTCCAGAAAACAGAAACAGAGGGAACAATTCCTAACTCATCTTATGAGGCCAGGATTACCCTAATACAAAAAAACGGACAAAGGAAAGTTACAGGCCAATAACTCTCATAAATATAGATGTAAAAATCCTCAACAATCTATGGACAAATGGAATGCTACAATGTATAAAAAAAGATTATATAGCATTACCAAGTGGCATTTATCCCAGCAATGCAGGACTCCTTCAACTTTCACAAATCAGTTAACGCAATTGAACATATCCAGACATTAAAGAAGAAATATCATATTATCATATCAACAGATGCAGAAAAACACATTGGACACAATCCTATATCCATTCCTGTAAACATTCTCAGTAAAACAGGAATACAGGGGAACTTCTTCAAATTGATAAAGAACATTTACAGAAAACTACACATAACATCATACTTCCTAAGATCAGGAACAAGACAAAGGTATCCCTCTCACTACACCTATTGAACATCTAACTGGAAGTCCTAGCTAATGCAATTACACAAGAAATGATATATAGACTGGGCAGGAAAACGTAACACTGTCTCTGTTCACCAATGATGGTCACTAATGTAGAAAACCACAGGGAATCAACAACAAAAAAGAGACAGTAAAACCTGTAAAAGCCAGAGCCTGTGTAATGTGGAAACCTGTGAAACCACTATAGTGAAACCTGTGAATGCCAGAACTCAACGGGATTGCCTTGTTCTTCTGGGTCTTGCAAGATTTCCACCTTTGACAGGGTACAGTCTTCCCACTTTTCTATCATTCCCTTTAGTGGAAAATACAGTAAAGCCTGCAAAAGCAGGAACGTGTGTAAGGAGGAAACCTGTCACAGAAGGAAAACTCACATATTTTCCACTAAAGCAACAAAATAATAATGCTAACACAGTAGATACCAAAAACCCACCTGCCAGTAATTTACCATCTATTTATGACAAAAAAATTAGAAAACTGTACCAAATATAACTTTTGGTGAAATATTCAAAAACTACTCCCCGAGATCAAAAAAAGACAAAGGACGTGTGTCCACTATCACCACTTATATTAAACATTTTAGGGGAGTTGACTCTACAGCACCCAACAACAACAAGAAGCCAGAGCAATAATTCCAGGGTGGGGGGGAACATAAAGGTTGGAAATGACAAAATGAACATGTCTTTATTCGCAGATAACATAATGATGTTTCCAGACTACCTAAAAGCACCTATAGGTAATGTATTAGAATTAATAAGTGAATTTAGCAAGATTGATGGATACCTTACAGTTAACAGAAACACATTTTGTTTTTCTTGAGAATTGCAATTCTTACTAAACTTTGTAAACACATCATAAGAAATGGCACAAAAGACCTACAGGATGAGGTTATATTTTCAAGGCTTTTCATATACAAATTATCAGGTAAACCTTGAGAGTCATTATAATCCTCAATAGTGTGGTCTTTTTTTCTGATATCATGATATTAGAGGCTGCTGAATATAAAATAAACTTTACAAAACACTTGACACTGAATCCAAACAGAACAATAAAAAGACCATTCTTTGTGACAATTTTACCTATGCCCTTAGTTTAATGATCTCATTGACTAATTAGAGATCAGCTTCTTTAAAGTGGATAATAATTATTTTCTGCTCAAACCTTGTATATAATTTTTCTTATATTGTGTAAATTGTTTGCTGTATCTTACTATTCCATTTGTTATTTCGTTTTATCATCACCTGAAATAGCAGCATTTGTATATATTAAACCTGTATTTGTATACAAACATACTCTTGCTAATTTCAATTATGTTCTCTATATCACCAGTTACTGAGTTGACTCCTATATGACCTGTATTTAGTGAAATCATTTCAGATATAAAATGTTTTGCTAAAGCAAATAGTTTGCTACAGGTAGTACAAGTGTCACTTCATCATTCTTTATGAAAGAGTTTTAATCTGTTCTTGTACATTTTCTCATGTAAGTAAACTTGCAACAGACCAGCAATTAGAGAAGCAAAGCATTTGATATTTTACTTGAAGATGTGCTTAAATTCTTTAATTCTGAATATAATTTGTGTGGATACTTAATAAAACATGAATACTCAGATGATTTGGCTTGTTATTTCTCTGTGAGTTTTTTTCCATTTTTTTTGCTTTTCTTTGTTTTGTTGCTATTGCCAATCCACTAAGTTATCCTTTTAGTTATACAAAAGGAATAATTAAATTTACAAAATAGGTATTGAAATTCTAAAATATGTTCTCAGTAAACCATATACTGGACATCTAGATGAAATGTAAAGAATATCAGTGAAGTGAACAAATGTACACTGAATGAAAACTTCTGAGAAATGAAGATACATTATCTCCCGGGAAACGATTATTTAAAAGATGGCTGCCTTCCCAACAGAATCCATGAAGAATGGGAGAAAATGGAGCAGAATCTTTCCAATGCTGGAAAAAAAGAAAATCAAACTGTCAATGCAGAATTCTATATCTAACAAAATTATCCTTGCAAACAGTGAAATAAGACACATTTGCCAAAACAAACCTGAGACAATTTGTGTCTGGACAACTTGCAGTTCAAATTGCTACCATTAGTTCTTCTGGCTGAAGGGAAATGGCACCTAATGGAAAATGGCACCTGAAGGAGTGAAGAGCCCTGGGCAGAAGGACCAAGACGGCGCCCTCTCTTGGTGATAGTTGGTAATTGCAGTTGGCTGGAATGTGAGCCCAGGAATTTATGCAGTATCTCAATTGCTGCATTCTATTGGCTGCAAGGAGCCCTGGTGGCATAATGGTTAAGAGCTCAGCTACCAACCAAAAGGTGAGCAGTTCAAATCCACCAGCTGTTCCTTGGAATCCCTATCGGAAACTTCTACTCTGTCCTATAAGGTCGCTACTAAGTTGGAACTGACTCGAAAGCAACAGGTTTGGTTTTTGGTTCTACTGACTGCAAAAGAGTCACTAAGTTTGGCCCAGAAACCTGGGAGGGGCCACAAACACCATCTATTGGAGGAAGGGGTATCAAAGAATGTGTAGACATCTTTTTAAATTGCTACAGATAAAAATGCTTTAGAGGGATTTGAAAGGAATAATAAAAAAATTATTCAGTAAACACAAAAGTAGGTAAGAAAAGAAGAAAAGAGAAATAAAGAGATGTGAAGAAAGGAAAGTGAAGGGGAAGATGATCAACTTTAAATCATACAATATTAAGAATAACATTTTTTTAATGTCTAAACATTTCAAGTAAATGGCAGATATTTTCAGATTACAAAAATAGCAAGTTCTACCTCTACAACAAAAAGACAAATAATCCTATTAAAAAATGGGCAAAGGAAATGAACAGACACTTCACCAAAGAAGACATACAAATGGCCAACAGACACATGAGGAAGTGCTCGCAATCACTAGCCATTAGAGAAATTCAGATTAAAACCACAATGAGATACCATCTCACCCC